>NC_050444.1:163186802-163416802 GCF_903995425.1 Onychomys torridus
TAGTAAGAAATGAACAAATATAAGAGACAGACAGACAGACAGACACAATGATGTGTCAGATTTCACAGTCCAATGAGGAAAGACCTACATTAGGATTATAAAAGCCATCCACTGTGCAGACCCGTGCACCAGTGCAGACCCGTGCACCTGCCCTTCCTGGCTGCCACCTGACTCTGCAAAGCCTTCACTCCCCTGAGTCGCCATCGCTCTTGTTGCAGATGGGGATCTTCATTCCTCACAGACTCAAAGACACTGGGATGTCACTAAAATATGTCTGAGGCTTGTGAATGCCCCCCAAAGGGCCTGGGAAGATGGACCAGAAGTAAAGTGTGTAGCATGAGGACCTGAGTTTAGAGTAACAGCCTGGTGTGGCTGTGAAAATCTGGAACCCTAGGCCAGAAGGGTAGAGAAAGGTAGATCCACAGAGCTTGCTGTTGTTGTTTTTTTGTTTTTGTTTCGTTTTTTGTTTTGTTTTGTTTTGTTTTAAATCAATCTATGAGAGAAGTTCTACTTTGGCTCATAATTCAAGGGTAGAGTCCATAATGGGGAAATCACAGCAGAGCTGTAAAGCAGCTGCTCACATTACATCTGCAGAGAGCAGCAGAGACTGGTGCTCAGCTCAGGGAATCGGCCACCCGCTTTTAAAGTAGGTTGTTCGCTGGAATTAGCCTAATCTAGATGACCCTCACAGGTGTGCCCAGAGCTGACCTAATCTAGATGACCCTCACAGGTGTGCCCAGAGCTGACCTAATCTAGATGACCCTCACAGATGTGCCCAGAGCTGACCTAATCTAGATGACCCTCACAGATGTGCCCAGAGCTGACCTAATCTAGATGACCCTCACAGGTGTGCCCAGAGCTGACCTAATCTAGATGACCCTCACAGGTGTGCCCAGAGGGTTGCCTGCTAGGTAATAACAGAGGCTGCCAATCAGTATTAACTATGACCATACTCTCCCTGCACCCATAGGAGCTATATTCCAGTAAGGACTGAGAGAACTTTAAAACAAGCTGCCCAGGATGCAGAGATGGGAGTTGGAAGCAGGTGTGCAATGCCCAGATCACCGCCATCTAGATTCTAGAGGAGCGCATACCCTCTACTCTGTCACACTCCTCAGAAAGAGCCCAGAGGAAGGTCTTGGCTCTCACACTCACACGCCCCAGGCCCATGTTCTTTTCCTAGTGTCTGTGGCTCATGGGGAAATAACATGACACCTAAGGAGAGTAGCTTACTCTATGTAAGGCAGGGCTAACAGGCAGAGCAGAGTGCAAAGGACCGATTAACAGCCCCAGGGAAGGGAGGATGCTGGAATGTGGGGGTCACCAAGATCCAAGGGACACTCTGAGCTCCCAAGTGGGAAGTGGGGGTTCTAGAGATGGATGGTGGGGACAGCACACAATAACGAGAAAGCACTTAATGCCACTGAATTGCACCCTTAAAATGCTTAAAAGCTTTATGTTGCACATATTTTATCAAAATATAAGAATAGGACATGGATGGATAAATATTTAAATAATGTTATGAATATAAAGATCTGAGCGCAGTTCCTGATACACAGGTATCCAGGAAAAGATGGCTTTATTAAAAATCCGTGAGTGAACTAGACAGAACTATAGTGTTATAATTGATTCATTTGTAAATAGCACTGATCAGCTGGTGTCTGTCAGGGGCCACCGGCATGGAGCAAGAGACCACAACTAAGACCCAGGGCAGGCAGGTGAAAGTGGGTGTTCTTAAGACCAAGTGGGAAGGAAATCTAAAGGGAGTGGCAAAGTTGGGTCACCCCCAGAGCCCCAGGAGTGAGGCTCCTCAAGACCAAAGAGCATTAGATAAGGGCAGACAGTAGGGCCAAGGCAGAGGGACAGATGTGACACTTGCCAAGGGCAAGAAGAGTTCTAGGCTCCCTCTGGACTCTGCTGAGAAGTGGAAAACTGCCAGAGGCACAGATTTACCATATTGTCTTCCTAAAAGAAGCATCTGATAGACAGCCAAAGAGTAACTTAGTGAGCTGATGATACACTGAGGAAGGAGCTCACCCAGGAAGCAGCAAGCAAGGAAGAGACAGATTTTTAAGTTTTAAAGGAAATTTGGGAAAGAGAACATGCTGTGTCAAGACTCTATAAGAAGAAGACAGATATGAATAGGCAAAGGGTAGGGGTGAATAGGTGGGGGTGGGGTGAACACATAGGGGTGAGGGTGAGTCGGCAGGGGTGGGGGTGAACTAGGAGCCAAAAAGTGCTCAGTATTTAAAAAAAAAAAAAAAGTATAAAGACTTCAAAGTGAAAGGCAGGCAGCCTGCCAGCAGATGTGTAAGACAGAGGGATGGTAGATGTTTCTGAAAAGAGCAGTAACTCAAGAAGATAGAATAATCGTGAAAAGATATGAGCCTATGAACTTGGCCTCAGAAAATGCAGAGTAACAACTGGCCAAGCTACAGAGGAAAAAAACGATAAATCAAGAGATTCCTTTGGAGACTTTAACATACCCCTCTCAGAAATCGATGGCTCATGTACACAAAAATAAAAAAGAAGAAGAAAAACAAAGATAAAGAGATTTATTACAGTTGGGCTAATAATGCAACGAGAATTCATCTGAGAGGAGATGTTAGTAGTTCTGAATGGGGGTAGGGAGGATGATGCAAGCTTCAATCAATGTGTCAGAGAATCAACATTAAACATTTGCATGACCAGGACCCTAATGTAAGAGAATTTAAAATGGTTAACAACATTGTCGTCATGGTTGTGTTGTCAAACTGCCTTCTAAAAATCTTCATTTGGACCTAGATCTGTGCTGCTCTCAACTTGGGTCTGAGAAGCCTCACTTGGATGTGGGTTGTCGTTCATGAAGACCTGGTCACAGTGCCGAGGATAAACGGCTGTGCGTGCTTGGCTGTGGTGGGTCAGCCTCCCGCCATCCAAGGCTCAGGGAACAGCACAGAGAGGGACGGGAGAGAGCTGTGAAATGCCACTGCTGGCCATGACATGGCAAACGGCATGGCAGCTGTGGTATGGACACAAGATGAAGCCAGTCCAAATTGCAGCATGAGGAGGTCCCGCGCCCTGGAAGGAGGGATTGGCAGTTGATGACTACTGAAAAAGAGAGAGGGGCTCTCCTCTAGTTCCTGAGATGCAATGGAGGTACAGGAAAAGGGTGAAGGAGAATAGCAGTCGGCAGCTATGATCAAAACACATTGTATAAATATATGAAATTTTCAAAAGAATAAAAAATATCTTGGAATTTGGGAGATGACTCAGCAGTTAAGAGCACTGGCTGTTCTTGCAGAGGACCCAGATTCAGTTCCCAGCACCCACATGGAGCTCACAATCTGCTATAACTCCAGCTCCAGAGGATCCAGTGCCTTTCTTCGGGCCTTCGCAGGCACACACCTGGTACACAGACATACATACAGGCAACACACACACAGGAAGTAAAAACAAATAATCTCTTTAAAATATCACTTTAAATGACTATCAAAAGGATTGTTTGCTTGCAAATTCATCATATCTACAAACTAAAAATATTTCATTGGTAAAGGAGAACTTGTAAAGGAAAAATTAAGTCGGTCAGACTTTCCCAGCCACAGAGTCTGGACCTAGAGACTTAACAGATATTCACAGACAGAAAACATTTGGAGGAAAGCTGCTGAATGTACGCACACAACTTTTTTAACTGGTGTTCCCTGAACAATACAGTGTTTAACAACATTTTTCTTACACTCTGTACTGTAAACCATTGAGAGCCACTTAAAAGCATATAGTACTGTTACACACAAATTCTCCATCATTCTATGAAGGGACAATGGATTTGGTATTACTGGGTCCTGGAACCAACCCCTGCATGGATGGCAAGGAATCACATGATTAGGGCACATTAGAGCACTGTGTCCAAACTTAAGGGATACGAAGAACTCCGAACTCTGATTTCAACAGAGGAATAACTCATATTGGGTCAACTCTCCAACAGTCAACACTTTGGTGCTATGTGCGTGATTGAAACAGGGTCTCGTTCCTCATTCTATATCTCAGGCCGGCCTGGAACTCACTCTGTAGCAGGGATGGCCTCAAACTCATGGCGGTCCTCCTACCTCAGCCTCTTGAGTGCCGGGATCATAGGCATGAGCCATCATGCCCAGCTCGAAATATTTCTCTTTTAATCTGAAAACTCCAAAAAAGAGACCAAAGCATAAAGAAACTTGCGGGATAGGGGAAGAAGGAACGATGCATCTCTGCATTTATTGGTCTTTGGTGTTTTGTCTGAGGCAAGTCCCAGTGAGTGTTATAGTGTGACAAACACAGAGAAAACCGCAAGTCCTTCTTGAGTCGGAAAGCCGGGCATGGCGCTTGCACGTAACTCCAGCACTCAAGAGGCCACAAGGTCCAGAGCTCCAGAATACTGTGAGCTATGGATGAGTCTATCTCAAAAGAAGGAGGAAGGAAGGGAGGGATGGGCAGAGGTAGACAAAGACAGAAAGAAGTAAGAGGTGGGGAGGAGGAGGGAAGAGAGGAAGGGAGAGAGAGGGGGGAGGGGAGGAGATAAGTCAGTGAAGATTTTGGGGTGTTCGTAGTAGCTGAAAAATCAAGGAAGATGTCCCCAAAAGAATAGTGTCACAGAAGCAGAAGCACCGAGTCAGCATGTCACCTTGCAGCCTCCAGTGGCCCTTGAGTGGTGTCTCAGAGCAGGCTAAGGCAGATCCCAAGTGTGACCTGAGCAAACACTACACCTTCTGTGCAAGGCGAACAGTTCAGACTGTGGATTCTGCAAACCTATGTGTGTGCTGAAACAAAAGTCCTCTATTCAGACTAGCTAGAGTCCTAAGTCTCCACCTCATGTCACACAATCACAAATTATAAAGTATGCAGGCAAGAATATGCCCATGTCACAGGAAGGGGAGTGCCAGGGAGCCTGACCCTGAGATGGCAGGAATATCTGTCTTCGGCATATCCTTTCATTCTGATGGTTTGACATCTTTGTGCCCTGCTGCCCTTCCGTAGAATGAGCAAACAAAGTCCTCAGGAGGAAACAGCCCACATGTGAGCAACCAGTCAGAAGCCCTTACCCAAGTTTCTGGGATAGGCAGGACTCTCCATCACTCCCCTAAGAGTCAGGTACCCAGCGATTAGGAACAAGCCCCGCCCCCACGCCCTGAGCCCTCCAAAAGGTAGCCAGTCCTAAATCTGTTCTAGCACCTGACTGCACCTGTAGGGAGGCTCTGGCCCACATCTCCCCTTCTCTCACTCCATCCCAACAAAGTACCTAGATTGGCCCACAGGGGCTGTCACAGACCATCTTTACAAGGACAGGTGTCCATCTCATGGTCTGACCCTGCCTAAATAACAATGACTTGCCCTTTAAAACAACACTGATTTTAAGACGGGAGGGGGGGGGTTGGAGACAAGGCTCAGCCATTAAGAGCACTGGTTGCCTGGTTGTCTTACAGAGGACCCAGCACCTGCGTGGTGGCTCACACCTTTTCATAATTCCAGTTCCATGGAATCAAATGTCCTCTACAGGACTCCTACATGCAGGTTGTACACATAAACTCATGCTGGCACATACACATGCATTAATACAATGAATAATAAATTTTTAAAAAGTAAACTAAGGGCTATGAAATGACCCAGACTATGACACACAGTAACATCCCATCTCAAAATAAGACAATTTTTTTAAAAAATTAAGGCAAAATATAATATTTAAATTTATAAAAAAATAAAATGCAAAACACTGACAAATTATTTTACAAAAAAATTTAACTCTCATTGACACAAATAAAAATTTCTAGAGCCAGTGAGTTGACTTAGTGGGTAAAGATACCTGCTGCAAAGCCTGAAGACCTGAGTTCAATCCCCAGAACCCACTGAGAAAGGAGAATTGACTCCCACAGGCTGTCCTCTGACTTCCACACATGCACTGTGGCACTACACACACACACACACACACACACACACACACACACACACACACACCTCATACATGCACACATCATACACACACAAAAATTTTAAAAAGAAAGTTGAAGGACTAACTTCAAGATTTATTGTAAAAGCCACAGTAGTCAAGACATGAGGTGCTAATGCTAATTTTGAGTCAGTCCATAACACATCAGGCAGACTGAACACAGCCCCAGAAGGTGGGTACCCTCTTATGGTTAGCTCACTTTAGACAAAGGTGCCAGTGTGACCCAAGGGGAAGAATACAGCTTTTTCCATAAATAGCAATTAGCAAGCAGGCATCTGAAGAAAACAATGCTGGAGACAGGGAGATGGATTGGAGGTAAAGATGTTTGCCACCAAGGCGAGTTCAATCCCCAAGAATCACGGTGGGAAGAGAGAACCAACTCCCCCAAGTTGGCCTCTATATGCATGCTATGGCAGGCATGTATATTCATACACACATGTGTACACACACAACATAAATAAAACATAATAAAGCAAAGAACAATAGCACATCCCTCCTTGTACCATACACCAAGAATTAGTCTAGGGTGGAGAGCAGATCTGTAGTAGAAGCTAAAACTATAAAGCTTCCAGGAGAAAACACAGGAGAGTGTCTCCCACCCCAAAAAAGGAAAATACCTGGGAAGCAAGAGCTAGAAAAGGGGGAAAGTGATAAATCATCCCTCGGCAAAATTAAAAATGTCAGCTCAGGAAAAGATAACTGTGTAAAAAGGAATCCACCAGCTGTATCCTGGGAAGAAACCTGAACTACACAGCTAAGCTCAGTATCTACCATGCACACAGCACTCCTACAAGCCATCAGCAGGAGAAAACAAAAGACGCTTCATGGGTGAAAGATTGGGACAGATACCTCGCAGAGAAGGATATATGAATGATCAAGAAGCCCAGGAAAGCCATCGGTCATTGGGGAAATGTAAACTGAAGCCACACTGAAACCCATCATGTACCCTCCAGAATGGCCAACATTAAAGACCGACAGAACTAAATGTTGGCACACGCACAGGGCAGCTTGAATCTTCACAGACTGTTGGTGCAAACAACCATCCCTTTAGGGATAAAGTCTGGCAGGGCGTTTTAACATTTGTAATTCATTTATTTAGGGGGCTCACATGTGTCACAGTGTGCATGCGGAAATGAGAGGCTCCAGCTGTGGACCTCGGGTCATCAGGCTTTGTGGCAAGCGCCCTCTCTGAATGAGTCATTTTGCTTGGACTCTGACAGCTTCTTTTTTTTTTCCTTCAAGAAAAAAAAAAAAAAAACAGCACCCACAATCCGTGGGCATTTACCCAAAAGAAACAAAAACATGTGCCCTTCGAAAAGATTTGTGTAAAATATTCCCAGTAGCTTTACTCCTAACAGCCCCACACAGAAAACATAGCAGATGCCAATGAGGGAATGGATACACACAGAGCAGTTCATTCAGATAATGAAATACCACTCAGCAGAAAGAGCAATGACAGCTGAGATGAATCTCAAAAGCCCGCGCAGTGAAAAACATCTTCCCTCAGAGTACACACCATATGAATTCATTTATCCGAGGTTCAAGAAGAGGCAAAAGTCGTACTGGGGAGATGGCTCGGTGGGTAATGTGCCTGCAGTTCAATCATGAGGACCCGAGTTCTGCTCCCCAGTGTCCGTGGAAAAGCCAGGCGCGGCAGCATGAGTCTACAAGCCCCAATTCTGAGGCTGTAGAGACAGGAGCATCCTCAGGGCCTTGCTGGTCAGCCAGTCTAGCTAGTTATAACTCTAGACTCTGCCTCAATTAATAAAGTGTAGAGAGAAAGAGGAAGACACTGGATGTCAGCCTTGGCCTCTACATGTGCACACAGGTGCAAGCACACCCTCTCATCACACACACTGATGCACACACATACAAAGAACAGGCCAAAATCAGGTATGGTGAAAACAATCCAATATGGTTGCCTAATGGTGAGTTGACTGGGAAGAGACTAGAAGGAACATTTTGGAACTGTGGAACTGCTCTTCAACTTAATACATGGCTTACGAGACTGTGCATCTTGCTGTAGAGAAATTTTACTAAAAAAGCAAATAAATAGTTTGTGGTAACACATACCAACATATTTCAAGATGGTGTGCCAGTACCAACATCTTACTATAATAATCATCAATGAAAATAGATCAGTGAATTGATACATGGATGGATATAGAATAAAGCAATATAGCAATGGTGGAGGGGCAGTACCAGGGATTGGACCTATGGTGTCACATGTGCTAGACAAGTGTTCTTCCCCTGAGAGATAACGTCCTTACCTCAGCAAAATGCTAAGTGATGGAGCTATGTGAGACCTTTAGCCATTCTCTACATCTGGAATTTTTCAATATAATATTGAAGGGGAGAAAGAAAAATAAGTGGGACACGGCTGGAGCTGTATGTAAAGGAACGTTAACAGCTTGCATTCAACGTGAAACAAGGTTTAAAAATAATCCGCCAAGCATTTGTGCTTAAAAAAACTGGCAGCGACTCCTTCCTGAATGACACTCTACTTTTATCACAGAAGGGAGGAGCCAACCCCAAGCCCTTGGCAGACAGAGCCAACCAATGGGATGTTAGCAGAAACGGTTGGGAGGGACTTGCAGTGAAGTCCACCTCTTGTCTGACTTCTGGGCTTTCTCCTCCTTCCCCTCCCCCAGTTCTGTGTCTCCACATTCCTCAAACCCAGAGCCAGCATACCCAGTTCCAAAGGCAGAAACACGGGCAACAAATCAACATGGAGTACTACCTTTTGGTTGTTTTTTGAGGTTGTTTTGTTTTGTTCTTTGAGACAGGGTCTCTCTCTGTAGCCTTGGCTGTCCAGGAACTCATCATGTAGACCAGGCTGACCTCGAACTCACAGAGATCTGCCTGCCTGTGCCTCCTGAGTGTTAGGGTTAAAGGTGCGCACCACCATGCTTGGCTCGAATAACGTTGTTTGTTTGTTTTGACATCTAAGTAGTGATGTGTAAACTTCTCCTTAGGAGTTAGCCAACATGCAATGTGGACCTTCCAGATTCCAAAGCCTTTGACTTTCCCTTCAGAGCAAACTTGAATTTTCACAGCCCAAGGGAGATGGCTCCTGGGAAAAGCCGAGAACATTCACCAAATGAAGAGGCTACTGTCTTGCTTAGAGGCAGTAACACAGCAGACACCTTGAACCATGGGTTCTCATAAATCTTGTTTGGGGAAGGAAAAAAAAAACCTTTCAATTCCCACTGGAAATATGCAAAGCAGCCTCCACACGGTAAATCTTCCTTTTCAGTCCTAAGGAGATAACTCAGACCTATTAACCTTCCATGTTATTTTCAACTTCATTATTTGAGCTGACATGACAGGAGAGCAGTGACGACTCTTTCTGGCAGAGTGCATGTAAATCGCTTTCTCTAAGGAAATTACTTCTCTGGCCTGAATGTTATTAATCTAAATTCTCCCTTAGTCAAATTCTTGCCCATAATAAATGTGGAACGGGTTAGGATACTCAGTGAGTGTGGTACACACTTGGCAGAAGCTGCACCCACTGCTAACCTGACCCCTCAGAGGACGGGGTAGCCCCAGATGGTTCCTGCCTCAGGCCCCAAGGTTGATCTTGATTCCTCTAGGATCTTCTTCAGCCCCCCATCCTGTTCACTCCAGCTCCAGTACCCTAGTCAAACCCTGCTAATGGTCTCCCCTTTAGGAACAACTTCCCGAGGAAACATCTAGGTTTGAGCCACTACTTAACATTGGCTCAGCCCACATGCTCTCCCAGCAATCCAAGGTCAAGGCCCCCTTGGCCTTTGGAATAGTCAAGCAGATCCTTTATTGGCTGCTCGTAGGGCTCTGGGTTAAGTGTTTCTTGACAGCATTTGGAGGAGCTGATCTCCGTTGTCACCTTGATTGGATCTGGAACCAACTGAAAGACACACTGCTGGACTTCCACCCTGGACTGAAGAGCAGCAGCAATACAGGGTTGCTCCAGGTCTTCAGCAGCTGTCAGGACAGCTGAGCCATCCAGCCTCATGGACTGCACAGCTGCACAGCACAGCTGGGTTCCAATCTCTCCAGCATGGGCACCACCACCATTTATCTACTCAGCACATATCCCATAAGCCAATCGTGTTGGCTAGATTTGATGTCAGTTTGAACAAGCTAGAGTCATCTGAGATGAAGGAGCCTCAGTTGAGAAAATGCGTTCATAAGATCAGGCTGTAGGCAAGCCTGTAGGGCATTTTCTTAATTAGTGATGGGTTGGGGAGGGCCCAGCTCACTGTAGGCAGTGCCACCCATAGGCAGGTGGTCCTGGGTGTTATAAGAAAGCAGGCTGAGCAAGCAGTAAGCAACACCCTTCCGTGGCCTCTGCATCAGCTCCTGCCTCCAGGTTCCTGCCCTGTATGAGTTCCTGTCCTGACTTCCTTTGATGATGAATAGCACTGTGCAAGTATAAGCTAAATAAACCCTTTCCTCTTCAACTTACTTTTGGTCATGGTATTTCATCACAGCAATAGAAACCCTAACTAAGACACCAATCTAATTAATCTCTTTTGTAATATATTCATTCATTCAATCAGTTCTGTTCCTCTGGTGAACTGTGGCTAATACACCATTTAAAACCCATTCTAGGCCAGAAAGATAGCGCAGCATTTAGGAGTGTGAACTGCTCTTGCAGAGGACCTGAGTTCAGTTCCCAATACCCACATTAGGAGGCTCACAATCACCTGTAACTCTAGCTCCAGGGGATCCAACACCTTCTTCTGCCTTCTAGAGACATACTTGTGTGCACATACCCACATATACATGCATATACACGATTTTAAAGAATTAAAATTACATATAGTTTTAAAAGATCATTTTGTTTATTGCCTAAGTCTTTACAAACCTCTCCATCTTCAGAACCTGGGGTTCAGAGTGGGGTTGCTAACTCGCTTCTGTGTGGCCCAATCCTACCTGTTGGATGGGCCGATAAGAATTCATCACTGAAGATGCTCATTTCTGACAAGGCAGCCCGAAGGATGGAGAAAACTACTTGCCATAAATGCAGGGGGTGGCGGATCACAAAAAGCTTTTCTCTGTTTCTACTGGGGTTCTTTCCAGGGTAATTACAAGAAGTTGAGAATCTATTTGGGGACTTGTAGCTCATTAAATGAGTTTCCATCTGTGTACCCACCACCTAAGAAGTATCGCTTTGTACGATTCCCCGGCTTTATTGTGTGGAAGTCAATCTGCACTATGTGCTACTGAAAGGATCGTTTCAATAGCTCCTGATTATGCAGAACAGAGCTAGGCTTGCGTCAGGCCTGCCTCCTGTGTTCCCTAACCCTTAAAGGGCGGGGGAGGGGAGCGCTGCAAAGCTCCAGCTTCCCGAACAGCCTGGGCCCTTTGCTCCCCTGAAGGTTGAGACCACTTCCCCAGCCTGTGTGGATGCTCCCTGTCCATCCCTGCAGAGCTCAACACTCAACTGAGAAAACCCTAACTGGAGGATTCGCTTTCAGATTCCAAGCATGTCCTAGGTCGATCGATTTTATTTAAGGGCTAATGTTCCCAGGGAGGAGAGGAGACAGGGAAGCTCCCACTGCTGGCATAGCGCTGGTGTCAGCCTGAGCCCCTCCCCCAGCCTACGGAAGACCAAAGATGATGATGGAAGCCACTCTGAGCCTTACAGAATGGAAGTAAATTGCCTAAGAACAGAGCCACCCTCCTCCATGTTTCCTCTCCTCAGACCTTCTCCAGGGAAGGTGCCACAGGGACTTAAGCTTTCCTTCTTAAACTACAGCAGAAACCTCTCTGCAGGCAGCAAGTTCTGACCAAAGGATTCCCTGCCTCCATCTAGTAAGCCTCTCTCTCTCTCTCTCTCTCTCTCTCTCTCTCTCTCTCTCTCTCTTTTTTTTGAGCTGAGGATCGAACCCAGGGCCTTGCGATTGCTAGGCAAACGCTCTACCACTGAGCTAAATCCCCAACCCTAGTAAGCCCCTCTCAAGATTCCCCCTGTCACATTTGGACTGTGACCCAGCCAAGCAGGGGACAGAAGACTGAGTCACCCTGTGGCTAGGAGGCTAAATCTATCAAATGACCACCCCCTGAAGTTGAGGAGCACCAGGTCCCCTGAGCACCTCCAATCTTTGAATGGGAAAACCTTTGCAGAAGAGCCCACCCTGCCGACCCAAGTCATGATGGTAGATGACATGGCCCAGGTCTACCCAAATACCCTCCCTGCTGTGACACCTACAGGTGCCAGCCAACATGGGAGACTACAGGAAGCACCTAGGAGGGATGCTCCCAGGAGTGACTTCTCTAAAACTTAGTGTGTGCAGGGGGCAGAGAGACTGTTCAGTTGGCAAAGTGCTTGTCACTCAAGTATGAGGAGCTGAGTCCTGATCCTCAGCACACAGGTAAAAGCCATGTGTAGTGGCAGCACACATCTGCAAACCTAGCCTCAGCTGGGTCGAGACAAGTGGATCTCTGCAGCCTCCTTGCTGTCCAGTCTAGACAAATCAGGGAGCTCTATGTTCGGTGAGAGACCCTGGCTCAATAAATCAGGTAGAGAGCGGCTAAAGACAATGCCCAACACAGTCTCCACATGTACTTGCACATACACAAACATGTACACACACATAGACACACACAAAATAAACATTTCCAGAATGTTCTGCCATTCCCGAAGGAAACAAGTCAGCCTGAGAAGAGTTAATCCTCCCACAGTCATAGATTAGAAGATGGAACTCCTGCCCGTGCACAGAGGTACTGAGACCATCCAGAGCATAATAAATCCACGCATGCAGAAGGCCTCTCTCCTCATTTGTTAGTCAGCGATGTGTGAAAATGTTAATGAAGGGAGCTATAATCTATGAGAATTCCACTATTAAAATGTAGTTCACGTCTGAAGGCTTCTGCTTACACACAGCCCACTGTTCATCAATCCTTCCTGGGCACTGCTAATAATAGACGTAATTGCCTCGTTCTGTCTAGCCGCCTTCACCCCTGTGATTCTAAGATTTGCTACAACTGCTATTGTAGAAATTATTTTCGTGCTATTAACTTTGAGTTTTATTATATGTGTTCTTAAAAGAAAATAAATGCATAGAGATTGTAAATGTGTATCAGGTTCCCAGTGAAAGTATTTTCTTAAACATAATACAATGACAAAAGGTGATATAACGCCCCTTCCCTCACAGAAGCCTAAATTAGATTGTGCGGGTTTTCTTCCTCCTCAGAGAGAAAATTTCTACTCTAAAAACAGCACGTTGCATGTTGCAAGAAGAGGTTTGGGGAGAAGTTCCTGAGGGGGGTTGTTGTAGAAAGCTCAGGTGGGGACCCTCCCTCTTCACACTGGGCCCTTCCCCTTCACAATGGGTGCTCCCTCTTTATAGTAAGCCCTCCTACTTCAAAGTGGGCTCTCCCACAGTGGGCCCTCTCCCTTCAGAGTAAATCTTCCTCATTCATTCCTAATGAGTCTTCTCTCTTCATGGAGAATCTTGCCAAAGAGTCCTCTGCCTTCACAGTAAGTCCTCCTTCTCAGGGAGCCTTCCCTTTTCATAATAAAAGTCCTCCAGCTTGCTGGTGGATCCTCCCAGTTTCAAGGAGCTCCCTCTCTCCCCAGTAGGTATCTGCAGACCCTGGACAACACCAGCCCCGCCACCACCGCCACCACTACATCCAGCCCCAAGCAAATCAGGACCAAACATAGAAGGGCACTGGTAACTGTTCTGGAAACCAGCAGCCCTCCTCATCGCTCACAGCTGGAGTGTCTCCCAGGCATGTGCATAGTGGGGAGAGCCTTGCTGTTGCTGGGGACTCCTAAACCTGGGACCTGACAGCCACAGAGCCCAGACATCAGTCATCAAGTACGGTGTGACCAAGATGACAGCGTGGCACACGTAACACTGCTGTGGAAGATACAACAACTGCTTTCTCAGGGAAGTGACTGTCACTGTGTGCCACAGAGGCATCCTGTGTTCAAATGTACGACCTGACCCACAGCCACAGAAGACTCCAGATGCCAGCAATCTCTTCAGGCTGTTGAACTGGTCTGTGAGGATCAGGGAGAGAGTGGTGAAGAAAGGGATAAGGCAGGGCAGGAGCCTCTGCTCTGAGCCCACAGGCTGGGCCTTCCCACGGCAGGCCCCAGTACAGCCACAGTGCAGGGGAGGGGAAGAAACTGGGGACTCTTGGATATTTTCTAAGAGCGTGGGTCAAGAGAGTCCAGACAGGAAGTGTTTTCTGGAATGAAACATGCACACACATGCATAAACACACATATACACATATACTCACATAGACATAGACAAAGACACATATACACTCACACAGACACAAAGACACACACACACACAGAGGCATAGACACACACATACACACACACTCACACACTCACATGGAAGAAGACACCGAACAACCTCAGAAACTGGATCAGAGGATCTGCAATCTGAGGAGATGAAGAGCGTGGCCAGCAGTAGAGTGATGAGTCAGCACCTCCCACCTGCCAGGGTACAGGTGGACAAGAAGTCTGCCTTCACCTTCCAAGTAATTTTCCTGTTACCCGCAGACAGCCTGTGAGAGAGCAGCTGCCTCTAGGCTGCCATTCGCCCAAATCACAGCTTCCTGAGAGCATCTTGGGGGAAGTTCCTGACCAGGAAGTCCACACACTGACCATCCTCACACTCACCAGAGGATGTTCTGGAGTGTGCACTGGAGTGTACAGCTCACAAGGAGCCCCAGCTCTCCCAACACTGTGGCCGCAGGACTGTGTAAATGTTTAAAACATATGACTGTGCTTATATATAGAGAGAGATTCTGTAGTAAGAGCAGAACTATGTCTCTACTCTGGTGCAATGAAAATTGCTGTGCAAAACTGTAGGGAAGAACCTGGCTGTGTAAAAGCACATAGACAGAAGATTAGAAACTGGGTAAATGTGGGCACAGCTGCTGAGACTTTGTTCCATCTTTTGAACATTTCTTCAGGGAAACTGCACTGGGAACACCCATGTCTTTGATTAAGAATCCTAAAATTAAAAATAAAAAACTGTGGGCTGCAAAGGTTTGGAGGTTCTGGTAGATGGAATGAGTAAGTCCCCACAGGGTCAGGCATTTGAACACTGGACCCCAGTTGGCAGCTGCTTGGAGAGAGGCTGGGGGGTGTGGCTTTGCTGGGACAAATGCATTCCTTGGGGCGAGCTGTGAGTGCGTGTGCAGCCTTGCCCCATCGCTGCCTCATGTTTGAGGAGGAAGATGAGAGTTCTCCACTCCCTGCTCCTGCTGCCATGCTTGCTGTCTCTTCCTGACACCGCAGAGCTGTGAGCCCAGATCAACCCTGGTGTTGTTTTTGGTCACTGTGCGTTATCACAACAAGAAAAATCTAACTGATACAGGAGTTCTGTTGTGATGGTTCAGTGTTTTTTATTTTCAGACAAGTAGCTCCTGCTTCTACGACCCAAGTGATGTAACTCACGGGCATGTGCCAGTGTGTCTACACAGAACCCAACTGTTTCCTTAAGTCTGGCACCTTGAGTGTGTGTGTTGGTGTGTACATATGTTTTGGGGTACACATTCAGGTGGACGTCAAAGGCCAATGGCAATTTCACTCCTGAGGACAACCTTGAGTTTTTTGAGACATGGTCTCTCATTGGTCTCTGGCTCACCAATTCAGCTAGGCTGAGTGGCTAGCAATGCCCCACCCCACCATTTCTGCTTCCGCAGGCCTGAGATTACAAGCACATGCCACCACACTCAGCTCTTTCCTGGGTTGTTCTGGAGAATGAACTCAGGTCCCCATGCTTAAGCAGCAAGCTTTACCCACTGAGCCCAAGTCTGACACCTTCTGCTGGCAAGCCTGATCTGAATAAACAGTTTGTAGTTCTCGCTCTCGTACATGCAAATTCATGCCCCACAATGAGAAGGTTTGCTCACAGGGTGTGGGTCCTAATACCACCAGCTGCCCGAGCACTTGAACACACTTTCAACTCTTCAGAAATCTGAAAAATTGTAGATTCTGTGGTACAGCTGAGCACAAAGGTGTCAGATAAGGGAGCCATGCCCCTGGGGACAGCAGCTCCTTGGTGCCCATGTGTTGTAGTACCAGGAGAAAGTCCCTCTGGTCCCTCAACTTCCAAGTCCACCTTGAAGGACAGAGATCTTCACCTCTGTCCTGTACTTGTGACTCTTGGTGCACCCTTGAAGGACACCCTTCCCTTCGGCCCCAATATCGCTTTGAAGTATCCTTTCTTGGCCAGAGAGAGGAGCCTATGTTGGCAGAATTTTCTGTCCCTCCTGCCAGCTCCCAAATCACGACATGGAGACATCTTATTAATTATGAAAGATTGGCCAATAGCTTAGATTTGTTCCTAACTAGTTCTTATAACTTAAATTAACCCATATCTTTTAATTTGTGTTTTTCCGTGGCTCAGTTACCTTTGCTCTGTACTGCCCATGCTGCTTCCTCTCCATCTGGCCGGGGCCTCCTCAGGACTCCACCCTTCTTCCCAGTGTCAATTCCACCCTGAAAATCCTTCCTAGCTATTGACCGTTTTTATTAAACCAACCACAGTGGAGTATCTTCACAGTGTAAAGGAATATCCTACACAAGCCTAGGCCTTTGGAAGAGGAGAGAGGAGTCTAGATGCCCAGTGACAGTAGAAAGGTACCTGCCTCTTGGGGAGGACAGTGCCTGACAATGACCTACAGTGAAGGTCATATGTCAACCGAAGCTAGTCTTTTAGAAGGAGGGAACCTCAGCTAAGAAGATGCCTCCATCAGATTGGCCTGTATGCAAGTCTGTGGGAGCATTTTCTTGACTAATGATTGATGTAAGAGGGCCCAGCCCATTGTGAGCAGGCCACCCCTGGGCCATGGGTATATAAGAAAGCGGGCTGAGCAATCCATGAGGAGCAAGCCAGGAAGCAGGGGCCTCTGCTTCAGTTCCTGCCTCCAGGTTTCTTCCTTGAGTTCCTGCCCTGACTTCTCTCACTGACAGACTATATAGAAAGGCACCTAAGCTAGATCAACCCTTTCCACCCCAAGTTGCTTTTTTTCACGGTCTTTATCATATTGCAGCAATAGAAAACCAATTAACACACCTACCCCATCCTGTAGGCCCCAGATATGTTAGCCAAACCTACTGAAAGGGACTCCCTGCTGCCTTGGCCAGAGCTGCTGGGAGCTGGGAGCATCTAGTAGATTATTCTCTCCAAGGGGCTTCTCTTGTCTGGGTTGCTCTTCTAACAATGGAAGAATGGTCTCAAGGTAGGTTATAAAGGTTTTAGTGACAGACAGAGAAATGGGTTAAGGGGAGGGGCTCTTCACTAGCTTCCCCCTGTCACGTGCCCAGCAAGCAAGCAAGAAAATCACAGAGAAGGGACAGACAATTGTCCTACACATAGGGGACACTCTCAAAATGCACAGCACCCCAGCTTCATGGTGTTTAATTTTCTCTTAATTTGGGCCATGAAGCACTATTCTAAGACCCCCTCTCTAAGTGTTTTAGGGAGATGGTAATGGCCCTCCACTAAAATAATTCAACCATCACTATAATTTTAGTGCCACCATCAAAATGAAATAATGGCTGTTTACTATGTCACACCTTTCAAATGACCTTCATTTGAATACAAATTGTGGCTTGAAATGCTAAAAGCTGCTCAGGTTCCAGAGGGCTGCAAAGCACAGCCCAAGAAGGGTTACACTTCCAGAGCCTCCTCCCATCGCTTCAAATGGCTCTCTCCCTCCTGAGCTGCTGGAGAGCCATTTAGCGCCTGAGTGCAGAATGGAATGGCCCTGACCCGGCAGAACATGGAGCAGGAGCTGGAGCATCCGTGAAGCAGGTGAGGGAAGCAATCCCTGGGGGCAGGGCGAGTAGCAGAGTTGGTGCTTCCTCCAGGGGCAAGAGAAGAGGCTACCCTTCCAAGACAGGTCTCCAGGGCCATCTCTCCTTTGCATCTTTCTGGTTCATTCTAGCCTGCTTCCTGCTCACCCTTGTCATATTGCCCTCCATGGTTCCTCCTCCAGGCATACTGAGCCGGGCTGACCCTCAGCCTCTTCCATCATCTTGGATCCACTCAGGACCCCACTCTGCCAGATACAATAGGGAGCATGCCTCCTGGCACATCCATTACTTTCTAAGCAAATGTTCCATCAGCATTTACCAGGTGTCGGGTGGGAGCAGGGGGATAGCTTTCTTACATCTGTCTCAGACACCCCAGTTAGGAGTATGCGTGTGCGTGCGTGCGTGTGTGTGTGTGTGTGTGTGTGTGTGTGTGTGTGTGTGTGTGTGTGCTTCATTCAGGAAGAGGAGAATGCATCGATGTCAGAAGACAACTTCAAACGTCATCCCCCATGCACTGTCCATACGTTTTTCTTTTAAGATCAAGTCTCCCATTGGCCCAGAACTTGGCCAAGCATGCAAGGCCATCTGCCAACCAGCTCTGGAGATCCTTCTGTCTCCATTTCACCAGCTCTGGGATTGTAAGCACTGGCCGACACACCCAGCTTTTTATGAGAGTGCTGGGGCTTGAAATCAGGTCCTCGTGCTCACAAGGCAAGTACTTTACAGACTGAGCCATCTCTCCAGCCCAGACATATGTCTTAATTCAGTTTTATCTGCCAAACAACCAGCTCCTAAATAAATACCTGCTGCACTGAAACTTCATCTCTAGGATTTCCCAGGCACACCAGCAAAACAACACTTTCTTGTCTAAAGCAGGCTGATTATCTGTGACTTTTGTCACAAATGAAAGCTGATCTAGAACCCGGGCCTGGCCATTTTTTGACAAGTGTGACTTGAGGCGAGGGCTTGAGATCTCTAGGCCTTAGTATGCACATCTGTAAAGGAGCAATAATGATGTCATCTACCTGGCAGGCCACTATGATGAGTGGATACCCCAGTGTACACTGAAAAGCTCAACTTAGTACTGTCACTAACATGAATGAGTTGGTGTCACAATATTATCATGTACAATGAGTCCATCTTATTGTGGACACATGTCTTCGGCTACTGTCCTGCCTTCCAGCTTGTTTGCAGCAGTAGCATGCACTCACACCCACACATCACCATCCTTTTCTCATCCAGTGCCCCTGCCTCGCTTGGGTGTAGAATGTTCCCTGTCCTCTCTGCCCCACACCCCCTCCCCACCCTGCACTCCCCCCTCCAAGAAGGTCCTTAGTGTCTACAAAGTGTCCCCCTGCTCCCAAGGCCACTGTCTGGTTATTGACTCTCAAAGAGAAATTCCTCAAGGCCGGAGTTCTCTTCCCCCGACAGCCAAGGAACACTGTGGCTGCAAAGGCCACGGGTGAGTGAGGACTCTTCTCTCTCCTATCGGACACCACCAGTTCCCACCCCAGCACCCCAGGCTGTTTGTGCCAGGTTTCTCCATGGCTGCCCCTCTGGTCCTCCGCTCCTCTGTTCCTGCCTCTCCCTTTGTTCCTGACAGTGAGCTTCATGGCTCCCCTCCACGGAGTACAAGAAACCCGCAGGGCCTCCCCTCCAGACAGTCTTTCCTTCCATTCTACCTAAATCCCCAGCCGACTGGGTCAGCAGCTGTGTCCACTCTTGGTTCTCATCTCTCTCCAGATCAGAGTCACACACACCATGGGCTGCAGTGTGGATGCCCAGAAACCACACTAAAAGCCACAGCAAGTCTCATCCCAGCTACATGAAGTGTCCAGAGGAGGCAGATCCACAGGACCAGACAGGTAAGGGGCTGCAGGAGTCTAGGGGGACTGAGTGGGGCGAAGAGAATGGGCCTCTTTTGGTGACAATGGAAATGTTCCAGGTATGGCAAGGGCTGCAGAACTTGGAATGCACTAAAAGCCACTGAATCACACACTTAAAGAGGATTGATTGTTCCTTATGTAAGTCACATCCCCATAAAGCTGTTAATACTCTCCAAGCAGGCTCCAACCTCCGTCCTCTCCTCCCACAATCCCACCAGATCCACCTGCTGCCGCTCCATCTCACCCACCCTGAGAGCACCTGCCCACAAGGCTCATGCCCAAATTCACTCAACAAATGACAAGTACACACCCCCAGGGATCCAGAAGCCACCAGCACCCAGGTCTCGCTCTCGTGGAGCCCCAGCCTGATGAACACCAGTCAGCAACAACAGCAAGAAGCAAGCCCAAGGTCACTCAGAGGGTATGATGATACCACTCTGCTGGTGCCTAGGCTGTCACTGAATCTTTAGGGCTCACTCTTAGTTCTCTTCAGAGGATCCAGAGCCTCGAGGCTCATACATGGTGGTTGGAAAGAATGGCATGGTCTTCAGAAGGTCTGGAATCTGCTCCCTGTGGGTGTGGGCTGGCTGGGGCAGCCCGTCTCATGGCCCTAGATGTCCTCTCCAGTAGGATTCTCCACAGAAGGGTCCTTCTCCCAGCCAAGTCTTCCCCAAGCAGGACCCTCTCCAATGGAGTCCCACGCAGCAGAGTCCTCCCCCACCAGGGTCCTCTCTGACAAGTAGTAGTCCACCTCCATCAGGGTCCCCCACCACCAGAATCCTCCCCCAAAAGTCTCCCCCCAGTGGGGTCCTCATCAGTGGAGTCCCACCCAATGTTGTCTCTCCCAACAAGCTCCTCTCCTACTGGGGTCCTGCCCTGGAAATCAGAGGTGCAAGTCTTTCACAGAGATATCTGCTGCAGGGCAGTTTATGAGGATGTAAGTTGGTGTGATAACAAAAACTAAGTGTCTTGTAGACTTATCTGAAGTGGGAAAAAGATAGGACCAAGGGCTGTTGGTCGTGGTAGACTGCTTGCTTCACACCCATGAGGCCCTGGGTTCAACCCCCAATACTGCCAAAAAAAGAAAATAGTGAAGGGAAGAAAAGTGATATATTCTCTGTCTCTGTCTCTGTCTCTCTCTCTCTTTCTCTCTCTCTCTCATTTGTCCCAACAAAAACGGGTGAATGAATAGTTTGACTACCATTTTTACCCCTACTGGGGAAGAAGATAATTGACCTTTGTTTTGAGGTTGGAGCAAGACATTTGGCTGCCCTGCAGGAATCCCTTGGGCAGTCTCTAAGCTAACCCTGGAGAAGTGGTGAGGGCTAGGTGTTTCCTCAGATGGAGAAGCTGATGTTAAAGTGCGGGTTCTTCTGCACTCTGGGGAAGCATGGGACCCCAAGATTGGTCAGCCTCAGCAACACCAAGAAATCCCTCAGAAGGGGTTGGGCCTGTGAGGATGGGGCATCAAGTGCTATGGCTCCTGCCCCCTGACCCAGGCTCCCAGTGGCCCTGTGTAGCAGCCACACATAGACAGAGCTCTTCTGGAGGTGCAGCCCCAGGGTTCTCACACAACACAACCTGGAGGGAGGGGACTCAGGGACTCCTGCTTTGGGACCGACTTCTAACAGTGGCACTAGGGCCTTGAACAGTATTTAATTAGATAGAAACAAAGAAACGCAATTTCCCTGCACTCCCAGCGCCTTGGAATGACTCCAGGCTGACATTTAGGGGGATTCTCCAAGATGATTAATTCATATCCGCCTCACCAGCCACGCGCAATTCCTGGACTTAGCGACAACTGACATTTTATTTTTTTGAGACAATGGCCAGAGAACTATCAGAGAGTGGGGGCAGAGTAGGAAGCACTGTTTCCTCCACGTTGGTATTGCTGGGGGGATCCTGAGGAAGGAAGTAAAGAAGGGTCCTTAAAGGAGTCCAGAAAAAAAAATGTTTCAAAACCCTGGGAAAGACATTGATCAGAAGAGAGAGGATTCGGGAGCACATAACAGTGTGAACAGAAGAGAGTGAGATCCTAACTATAACTGAATGAAAAGGGTATAGTACACACATGTGCAGGTGCATCTGTACATCCGTGTGGGGGCTAGAGGTCCACACCACTGTCTTTATCACTCTCTCCATTCCTGAAATGAGGTCTCTTACCCATTAGCTGGGACTGCTGACCAGCAAGCCCCAGGGATCCCCCTGGCTCCTCCTCAGTGCTGGGTTCTCTACCAACAGGCCCATCTCCCCATCCCTGAGAAACTTTTAAGATATCATTCAAATACACAACCAGTAGTCCAGTGATGATGTGCTACTGATGCTGGCACCCTTAGAGAGCTGAGGACCCAGGTTCGGTTCCTAGTACTCACATGGTGGCTCACAACTGTCTCTAACTCAGATTCCAGGAGATCGGATGCCCTCTTCTGATCTCCTCCAGGATCAGCAGGGCACATGTTGCACATACGTGAAGACAGGCAAAACACACATGCACAATGTTTTTTTAGTCAGGAGCAGGAGCCAGCATGGAGGAAGAGGAGCCAGCATTCAGGAGGAGGGGCCAGTATGCAGGAGGAGGGGCCAGCATGAAGGACTTCCTGCAGAAATTTCAGGGACAGGAGCTTCTCAGAGCCCAGCACAGCACCAGGGAAATGGCAGGGGGAAAGTCTCTCTGAATAAAAACAGGAGGAGTTTGGGACACACAGGAGATGGACAGAGAGAAACCTAGTTTGATGTGACCCTGAAATGGTCCAAACCCACAGCACTGACCTAGAAAGCAAGGCCCTAGCTCTCTGCCTGAGCCTCAGTTTACTGACCTGAGATCCTGTGCTGGAAGCCAGTCCTAATGCCGGGGCAATCTTGCGGGATGTCCTACCACATGACAGAAACCCAGCTTCCACATGACAGAAATCCAGCTTCCTCACCACATCTGTCTAGGCAGCCTCCCAGCCCTCGGGGCCCAAGAGGACACTAGCTAGCCCCACAAGAAGTAGAGAAGACAGAAAGGATGGAGGCAGCTAACCTCATCTTTCTGTGTTATCTCCTTCACAGAAAACCCTTCGCTCCAGGATGGAGCCTCACACAGGGATTAGTGACAGCAATCCCTCAGCTTGTTTAAAAATGGCTTGTCTCCAAATACAGGCCACTGTACCATGTGCCACCCCATTTAGAGTTTATTTTACATTAAATCACTAAGCCAGAGACCCTCCCATTGGTCCGCATAAAGTAGAGTTATGGGTCCAAGTGTTTTTAAAAATAGATGCAACTCTAGACCCCAAGAAACTGAAGGGACATTATGGGAATACACAACCATATTGTTTTGTTACTGTATGAAAAATTGGATTCCCTGACTCCAATTTTCCCCTCCTGCCCCCGGCTCCTCCCTCTCCTTGTTCCTCACCTGAGTTGCTGTGGTGACTCCTAACACTAAGAACAAGATATATTACAGAGCAGAGCAGCCCACGCCAAGCTCCAGGGCCCCGAGCTTCTCTGCGCATGGGCGGGGGTTGGGGGGGGGGGCTGGCAAGCTCCCATCCTCCTGCACATTCACAGATGTCAAATGAGCTCCACAGCTTCGAGCTGGATTTCACATCATTTCATCCCAAGCCTCCCAGGACAGCAGTCGTGGCACAGGCTCTGTGTGTGCAAAGTGTGTACACTTGTTACCACAGTGTGGGAACAACTTTGGGAGTCAGTTCACCTCCTCAATCATGTGGGTCCTAGGAGTAGACCTCCGCTCGCTCAGGCTTGGTGGCTGGCACATATTTACCTACTGAGCCATCCTGCCAGCCCAAGAGAAGCTTTTTTGAACAATTAGTTTCTGAGATGTGAAAGCTCTCAGGCCAGACACCATGGACCTGGCAGCAGTGGCTCAGACTTTGACCCCTAGAGTGAGGGGAAGAGGCTCCTTTGTGTGCTTCCCTGGCCAGAAGACTGAAGCCACCAGAGTTCCGGTGAGCTCTGAGTGCTGAGGGTCACATTGACTCCCATGAGGGTAAGAGGTTTGGAAATATTCGATATGGACAAGTTAGGCTATGGGCTGTGGTGCTTTTTGCGTGTGCTCTAGCAAATGAAGCTTACCTGAAGATCAGTTAGCCATAGAGGGCAGACAGTGATGGCTTTGCCTCTCATCTTCAGGCAAGCTTTATTTGCTAGAGCATACATCAAATATCACTACATTCTACAATGGGTCATACCTCTCCTGAGTATTTTCCAAAAGAATTAAAATCCCAATATCAAAAGAGATACTACTGGAGGCTGAGGCAGCTCAGTCTATAAAGCCCCTGCTTTACAAGTATGAGGATGTGAGTTCAAATCCCCAGAACATATGCAAAAGCTAGGTGTGGCTAATCCAGAGGCTGTGGGGAGCAGAGACAGGAGGATCACTAGGGCTTTTGCCGACCACCAACCTAGCTCCAGTTCATGGAGAGACCCAGTCTCAAAAGTATAAGATGGAGAGTGACCCAGCAGGACACCTGATGCCCCTCTGCCCTCCACATGCACACAGACATGCACGTGCACATATACCCAAAATAAGTAAATGAATTGAAAATAAAACTTAGAAAACACTGGGCATGCACCTCCAAGTGTACAAGGAGACAGCTCCTGTTGACTGTTCTTATCAAAACCCCAGTGTGATAGCCTGAATGTAATTGGCCCCAAAAGCTCATAGGGAGGTGTGGCCTTGTTGAAGGAAGTGTGTCACTGTGGGGGTGGGCTTTGAGGTCTCTTTTGCTTAAACTTTGCTCAGTGTCACAGTTGACTTCCTGTTGCCTGTGGTTCAAGATGTAGCCAGCACCGTGTTTGCCTGCACGCCGCCATGTTCCCACCATGACAATAGACTAGACCTCTGAAATTGTAAGTCACCATCTCAATAAAATGTTTTCATTTGTAAGAGCTGCCAGGTCATGGTGTCTCTTCACAGCAAAAGAAACCCTGACTAAGACACACAGTGTGATAGTTGATAAATCTGCTAAGATCTAGTATGTCTGGGAGGCAGGCCTCTGGGCATGCTTGTGAGAGATTACCTTGATTAGGTCAATCAAGGAAGACCCAGTACTGTGCCCTTCACAGTTCTATGGAGCTAAGCCTCATCTGAACAAAAGGAGGAGGTGAGCACCTGTGGACTTGACATGAAGACTGCCCCATGCCCAAGCTGACCTAACCTCCCCACCATAACTGACTAAGCCTTGGAACCCTGAGCCAAAACAAACCCTTTCTCCCTGAAGTTGCTTTTGTCAGAGTATTTTATCACAGCCACAGGAAAAGTGACTAAGATGGTAATTAAAATAAAAATGAAACAAGCCAGGCCAAGTCTGCATGTGGACACAGAAAGTGAATTTGCTCTTACTGTGAGAGCCAAAGTTACATTTTGTTACAAAGTTTCAATTACTATGCCTAAGAGATCCATGAAACAAAAATGTCTCTGATCTGCAAGCCGCTGACCCGAGGACAGACAGTTCCTGAAATGCTGGAGCTATTGTTAATGGGAGATAACAAGCCCCATGTTTTCACTCCCTTAAACAAGTTTGTTTGACACATCTGTACCAGATGTGCTTGGTCACAGGAGGTTCAGAGGCAGGATATATGTCAGGATATATGTTTGCCCCTGATTGGACCTGATGGGAAATGCAATGAATTACGGGTTTTCCTTCTTAAGCCTTTGCAAAACTTGATTTGGCACCATTTTCTGGAGAACCAGAGCCCATCCACCTGGCCAGTATTTAATTAAAGCTTGCTTCAAATTTGGTTTTAAATTGTGGTAGTGGTTCAGTGGGATTAACATTACCCCACTCTCCATCTGCAATTCAACTTTGGCCCCTTTGATAACAGCTCCCTGGCTAAGTGTCAGTTCTCAAGACAGCCAAGTACTCAGAGCAGAGGGCCTGATGCCACAGCTTGTACTTGGGAGGCTGAGGCAAGAGCATTGTGAAGTTCAAGGCCATCCTGGGCAATTTAGCAAGTAAGACTCTCTCAAAATAACAAGTGGAAACAGGGCTGGGGATGTGGCTCAGCAGTGGAGTGATTGCCTGGCATGCTCAAGGCCCTGATTCATTCTCCAGCACTGAGAAGGGGGAAAAAGGCAGCAGGCCTTCCCCATTGCATGCTTAGAATACAAGGTCAGTGTGTCAGAGGGCAAGGGTCACACACCAGGAGTGAGCAGGCTGGTCCCTGCAACAAAAATAGAAGGTAGAGAGTGTGCAAATGCCAAACGCAGGAAAGCACTGAAGTGCTTACTAAGCATTATCCCATCTCCAAATATGAAAAAGTAAAGACTCAAACAGTTGTCAAAGGTCAAATCGATGCTAATTTACTCCAAGGCATAAGGAAGCATTGTCTTTGCTTTTTTCTTTTTGTCTTTATTAAAGACCATGATTCCCCAAAGTTTGCATATGCTTAAGATCCAGTCACAGAAAGCCTGTTTGTGCCGGCTGGAGATGCAGGATGGGAAACTCTTGCCCAAACAGGAACCTGTCTGCCTTAGCAAATCTCCCGGGTGTGTCTCCTGATGAGAGGCAAGGTGGCCTCCAGCCAGGTTCTCAGCCTCTACCTCCTGCCCTTTGCCCTCCCAACAATGATAGGCAGCAAAGCCTGGTCCTGGCATGCACTCTTACCAAGATAACCCACCACCTGCTGACAGTCTGGCCAGCACAGAGGCCTTTCCTCAAGATGGCAGCTCTGCCCTAAACATTCCTCTAGTCCAGCCCTCTCTTCTGCTCCCGCAAGGCAGATGGAGAACACTGACCAACACACAGATGACGTTGTTGTGAAACTGTAGTGGCCACTGACAAGGACCTGCTTCTTCCAGGACAAGCCTGCCTCTTTGGCTCCTTTCTTCTTCAAGTGCTGGGAAAATCTCGAACACTCAGCTGATACTGAGAAGGACCTTGGTGATAATCCCAGCCACAGACACCATAGCCTGCTCTTACACATCCCAGCCACAGACACCATAGCCTGCCATTATGCCAGCTGTAACATGACAAGCCTAGAAGTTACTGAACAAAGCCTGTCTGTAAAGTGCTTGCCATACAAGCATAAGGACCCATATAGAAAGCCAGACATATGTAGTAGCACATGCCTGTAATCCAGTGGGGAGTGAAAACAGGTAGATCCCTGGGACCAGCCAGGCCAGGAGATCCTGTCTCAAAATACCAAGATGGTTAGCTTGTGAGCAATGATATCCAAGGTTGACTTCTATGTACCTGTAAACACAACACACACACAACACACACACAGAGTCACTGAACACCATCATGTGTCTGAGTGTACTTGTTCATGTGTGTGTGTGTGTGTGTGTGTGTGTGTGTGTGTGTGTGTGTATTGTGTGTACACATGCATAGAGGCCAGAGGTCAACATAGGCAAAGGTCCTCCATAGCTATCCACTTTGTTTTTTTTTTAAATTAGATTTATTCATTTTATTTTATGTATATTTTGTTTTTTAATGACTCTGTGTATGTGTGTATGTGTTGTGTTTACAGGTACATATGGAGACCAGAAATCAACCTCGGATATCATTCCTCACAAGCTATCGGTCTTGGTTTTTGAGACAGGATCTCCTGGCCTGGCTGGTCCTAGTGACCTACCTGTTTTCATCCCACACTGGATAACAGGCATGCACTACTATGGATGTCTGTGTGCCAGGTACCAGATCCTGGAACTGGAGTTACAGATGGTTGTGACCATCATGTCCGTGCTGGGAATCGAACCCAGGTCCTCTGCAAGAACAAGTGCTCTCGCCTGCTGAGCCATCTCTCTAGCTGCCTTTCCACCTTTTCTTTGGATACAGTGAGTTCTCCCTGAACTTTGAGCTCATTGATTGGCTAGTCTGTGTGGCTGATGAGCTTTGAGGATCCATATGTTGCCACCCTACCCAATCTGGGGTTACAGATCAGTGCCACCATGGCCAGCTCTTGCTTGCACTTGACTGAGTAAGCCACATCCTCAGACCTGGAGACCTTTTTATAAAGTCATCCCAGGGCTGGAGAGATGCTTCAGGGGTCAAGAGCACTGGCTGCTCTTCCAGGGGTCCCAGGTTCAATTCCCAGCACCCACATGGCAGCTCACAACTGTCTGTAACTCCAGTTCCAGAGGATCTGATGCCCTCTTCGGCTCTTCAGAATCCTGCATATATGTGAGGCATATAAGCTCATATAATCACACACACACACACACACACACACACACACACACACACACACACACACAAATAAAGCATAAATAAAAAACTTAATAAGGGTCACCTGTGTTGGTTTTTTCCATTAGCGACTTGCCTGGAAAGTTACTTCCACTACTGACAGCTGTTACGATGTATAACAAGTGTGGTGGGGGTGGGGGCCTTCCACACCGCTCTTGGGGCCCTCCCATACCGCTCTTGCAAGCTGCTTGGGAGATTTAAATCCCAGACTTTCTGTTTTCAATTTACTCTTCATCCTCACTAAGGTCTCCACAGACTGACAGACAATGGCATCGTCTGATGGAAGATTACCTTCTTAGGAGCAGAGGCACAGAGAGGCTGCTCCAAGCACTCCCATGCCTCCGAGCCAACCGCTACCGTGGAGAGAAGCAGGGAAGAGCTGAATGGACTCGGGGAGACAGGCTCCCACTCAGTACCCTCCACTTGTTCTCTGCTCATGACCTTCAGAGTCCTTTCTACCTCTGCTTAGATCACCGGCACTGAGGGCCATAATGGGGCCAGCTGCTCTGCACAGCAAAGGTCTTCCAAGACTCCCCCAGGACAGGAAGCCAACCTAGAAAGCAGTGACAAGCCCAAAGCCAGATCACCAGGCAACCAGGGCTAGCACAGGGGATGGATCCAACTTCCATGACCCCTATACACACTGCTGCCTCCCGAAACATACCTGGTCTAGCCTTCACCCCCAACCCATGACCATTAAATCTTCAAGGCCACCACCAGACCCTCCAGGCCTCACCCAGGACACCAGGCCCTGTGGCTGCTTCCTTTGCCAAATCTTAGAGTGAGCTCCTTTCAGAGTGTCCCCAACCTGGACAAGACCCTCGTTACTGTCACAAACACTGGTCTCTGTGTGTCCTCCACCCAGGTCCCATTCACCATTGTCAGGTCCTGTTTCCTGGGATGGCATGAGAGCCACCACAAAGCATGCTCACAGCATGCCAGGGGAAGAGCAGTTTGATATACGTGTGTTGGAAAGAAATAAAAGGCATGTCCAAATAAGCACGGACTCAAACAAAACTCGCTTTCTCTGTGAGTTTGGGGAAGAGCATCAGCAAGAACAAATTCCTGCTGCAAAAGGTGCTTAGATGAGCCAGGCGGTGATGGGTGATGGTGGCTCACGCCTTTAATCCCAGCACTCGGGAGGCAGAGCCAGGTGGATCTCTGTGAGTTTGAGGCCAGCCTGGGCTACCAAGTGAGTTCCAGGAAAAACTCCAAAGCTACACAGAGAAACCGTGTCTCGAAAAAACAAACAAACAACAACAACAAAGGTGCTTAGATGAATGGTTGATGGAAATGAGAAATGGGGGAGCCTGGGGAGCGGGGACCGAGCTTCTGAGAGGAGAACCAGAAAGGGTCACAGAGCTTTGCCACTTCCTCTCATTTTCCAAGATTTCAGAATTCAAAACTTCCAACTTCATCTAACCACAGTCTGTCCCCAGTGCTGAGGGAAGCAGACGTAGACCTCCACGGTGAGCCTAAACCAGCTGGAAAGGGCAGGCACTCCATCCCAGCTTTGCTATATAAACAGAAAGAGCAGCAGCAGCCCATCCCAAGCCCCTTCGTCAGCTCCTGGAGAACCCCTGTGTGAGGAGCCCAGCTGAGACATGGGAAGTGTGCTGAGCTGCATAGCAAGCCCATCCCACCATGGTCTGTACCCAGAAATCTGTCCTTCTTGGGCACCACTAGTCTCAAGGGCCCATTAAGCCCCTCTCTACCCCTGAAGCATTTTCAGGTGAGGAGCCCAAGCTGGTCACAGGGTGAGTGGCAGTCCATTGGCTAGAGCCAGGACTCCTCCCCACACATGGCTGCCTTGCTTCAGTGGGCCCTCAGCCATCAGAGCCCACTCAGGTCACAGCTGCCTCTGTCATGTCCACAAGCTGAAAGCTCCACCTCCTTTCCCAGGCACTGGGTCCAGCATACCCTGTATCCTGCTCCCACACGGGAGTTAGTGCCTCTCAGACTGACAGTACGAGGGCACTGTGCAGGAAGTAGAGTCGCCATGTCCACGCTCTCTTTATGTCTCAGCGGCCATTCTTGCCTGATCTACCTTCCAGAGCCAGCGGCTTCTAAGTCCTGAACACCCACCTCTGAATCAAGGTTAAATTAAAAACCCTTTCAAGTGATGCCAAGTTGGCAAGCCAGACAAGTCCCCAAAGCAGGTCCCCACTCGCGCCCGTGGTCCCCACTCTGGGCCTCCTTTGCATTTGTTCCACAGCAACTCTCCATCACCCCTGTGTTCTTCTGTTCCCTTTGCCTGCCATGCTTTTCCCAGCATCCTCTACTCCGCCACCTTCTATCGGGCATCACCTATTCCTCCTTCAGGTCTACACTTACAGAATATGCCCCGTGAGCCTTCCCTAGATGTCCAGGGTGGATTATAGGTCCACCCAGTACAGGTGCTCAGTGGCCCTTGTGATGGGGAGACATACATTGACCACATTCACTCTTACGAGCTGCTAATTCATTACTCTGCATTGGGCAGAACAGCAGAGCACAATGTGCAGCCCACAGGAGATGCGCGCTGTCAGATCAATGGATTCCTTACAAAGAAGCTGCCATGACTCTTAAGCAGTCTGTCGGGTGGGGAGCTGGGATATTACTTGTGAAGTTCAGTACTCTGGGGCCGTGATCTTTACAACTTCACCATAAACAAGAAGAAGGGCTAGCCCTCTTGTCCAAACTCAGAGATGGGGCAAGCCAGGACAAGAGGTGTCCGTCTCCCAGGAGGTCCTTGAGTGTTAGGGAACACACTCAGTCCAGGTTAAGAGCAATTTCCTTGGCACACACAGAGGCAGCTGCCACTCCTGGGATGCCAACAGGGCCGAGAGAGCTGGTAGAATTCTTGGGGTCAGCACTTCAGGAGTAAGGGGTCTGGGCTCTGCTATAAAGGGAGCAGCAAGCGGCTGGTGCTCCATTGGGCAATTCATCGATGCTCTGCGAGTTAATGCCTTATTATTAGTGTGCATATTTATAACATGCCCTCCAGTTATTAACGGTGATATAATGCCAACTGAGAAAGCCAAGGGACCTCAGAAATATTTACATAGCAGCATAATTAAGACTAGGAGCTGAGTCACGGAGGGAGCTCCTGACTTTCTAGAAGAGAAAAAATGGGACATTCTGGCTTCAGCCCTGCTCTGAGACCCCCTAAATTGGAGCCGGTCAGAATACAGCTGTGCCTTGACCATGCTAGGCCTCCATAGAAGAACACCCCCCAGAAGACTACCAGACCCTCACAGCAACTCCTGTGCCCCAGACAGAGTAGAGAGAAGGAAGGAGGGCTAAGGGACCACATCCTCCAGAATGCCCAGCTCTGGAAGCCCTGACCACACTGACATCCCCAGAAAAACCTCAACACAGATGCTGAGGGCCCCTTAGGCAGAGGAAGCTCCCTGACTGGCAAGCAGTACCCCAGTACCCCAACTTCAGGCCTGAGGTCTGTGACAGCCAGAGGACACGCAGCTTCTTCCTCCCAACTCTTATGGTCCCTTCCTCAACACCTACTGGTTTATCTTCAGTCCAGAAGACCATTCTCAATCAGACCTCAGGGTCCAACAGGGAACCCTTAACTAGTACCTTCTGTCAGTGTGTGTGTGTGTGTGTGTGTGTGTGTGTGTGTGTGTGTGTGTTTACGCTTGTGGGTAGAGGTGCTTGTGTGTCTAGGGATGGGGCTGCACTTGCTGGGGAGTAGATGCACCTGTGTTAGTGTGTATATTTGTGAGTGGGGTGTGGGAGGATGTAGAGGCCCTAGCCACACACCCTATTTTTGATCAGTATCTAGACTGGCTGGCCAGTGAGCCCCCGGGATCCATCTCCATCCCCCCAACAATGAGATTACTGGGCACAGCACTGTACACAGCTTCTTATGTGGGTTCTCAGAATCAAATTCAGGTCTTCATGCTTGTGTGGCAAGGCACTTTACCAACTGAACCGTCTCCCTAGACCCCAGGATTTCTTTTCATGACCATCTTTCAGAATAAGAAGGAAAGGGACAGCCTTAAAAGGGGAGAAGGAGGCCAAGACATAAATTAAATGTGATAAATTTGCGCAAAGGAATATTACCCAGCCATAAGAAAAAGGACAGCACTCTGACGCCTGCCATGGCATAGGTGACAGTAAAGTGTCGGTCACAGGACGAACGCACAGCTGTGAGTCTGAGAGGGAGGTGTGCCGGTAGTGGTTCAAGGGTGCACCAGCATCAGACAAGAGGCTGGAGTGAAGGGTTTTCTCTCGTGATATAAAAATGATCTACACTTGACTGTGGTGTTGATTGGATAATTCTGTGACTATATAAAAATTTATAATTTAAAGTCCGTGAATTGGGCTACAAAGACCTCTCAGCAGGTAAAATCTACTGTTCTTGCAGAGGATCTGAGTTCAGTACCCAGCACCTACGTCAGCCAGCTCATAACTACCTGTAACTCCAGCTCCAGGGATCCAGTGCCATTGGCCTTCATGCCCACACAAACTAAAAATAATTTTAAATGGATTAACTGCACAGTACATAAACTGTGCTGCGATGTGGAGCATTAGGTGTGTTGGGCAGACACCACCCCCACCCTCGCCCCTCCCAGACACTTCGTGGCAGTCTGTTGTCAAGGTCAGCCTGCAGCAGCTTCCTGGAGCCTTGCCCCTGCTGCCCTCTCTAAGGATGTCCTCCTCCGTCCCCACCTGCAGGCCTGACAGAAGCCTCTGTGTAGAGCCCCAGAAAACTCACAGGGTTGGAAATCTACATCCTATGGGACACAAGTAGTAAAGACACCCAGCTCGCAACAAATGTCATCCTGTCTGCTTCCGGAAGGGTCTGCACTCATGCTCCACTGGCCTCGTCACTAGCGATATGCAAACGCAGCTTTTGTCACCAAGGCACTAACTCTAACAACCCCCAAAGTGGAAGTGTCCCCACAAAACCACCACAAATTATTGCCAGCTAAGTTTCTTTGCTGCTTGCCCTCAGGACTTCCTCCTCACTGCTGATTAGCTTCAGCTGCCACTGCTGCCCATCCCCCTCCCAGCCAGAGGGACTCTAAAGCACATTTCTCTGCCTCCCCACCAGGTGTGGAAACGCATGGCCTCTGTTCCCCTCAGTGCACTCTGCCGTCAGATGGGAATATAAAACCACCCTTATTTATAACAACAGAATGCCTCTACTCCTCGGGTTAGAGCTGGCTGTGAGCACATGCACACACACTAGATACACCAACACATACAAACATGATCATATAAGCTTACATATACTCACACACAAACATATCTATAAACACACATGCACTCACACAAGGGACACAAACATGCAAGCACATGGGGCACAAATACATACATAAGCTTGTATACACACATGTACACAGACACACACACAAGCTTGCATGTATATACACACATACAAACTAAACCTGTTTGCACACATGCACAGAAACACACACAAGGTTGTATGCATGCATGCACTCACACACACACAAGCTCTCATGCATGCATGCATACACTCAGACATACACACAAGCTTGCATGCATGCACACACACAGAAGCTTGTATGCATATATGTACAGATACACATACAAAGTAACATGTATGTACACATGCACAGACACACACAAAAGTTTGTATGCATGCATGCACTCAGACACATACACACAAGCTTGTATGCATTCATGCACAGATAAACACAAGCTTGTTGTATCATATACACACACATACATATATTGTGTTCTTTTTCCAAAGTGGCTTTTACATACAACTCACAAGAAAGGGCTCTGCCTCATGGTGTCTTGGTAGAGAAACTCCTGGTCCTCCTTGCCAGGGTCATGAATCTAGGGAAGAAAGGTCAGGGCAGGTCTCCCAGGTGAGACCCTCCCTCTCTGTATGTCATGCACTGCTCTGAGGTCCAGGGAGAGGGAGAGAGGGCTTCAGACCCTCAAGTCTGCTCTTCCCTGCCTCCAACCGCACTGCAGAGAAGTCCAACGACCCTCCTTCCAGATAATTCCTAGGGGCACTACAGGCAGGACATATGACCTCCTCCACCCCCACAAGAGGCTCTGGGAGAGGGGAGGGTGAGGCATCAGCTCTTCCTCCCAGTGTGCAAAGGCTTCAGCTAAAATGCAGTCACAGGTTGCCTCGGGTCCGCCAGGTCAGGCAAGTAGGGCCTCCAGGAGAGTACACATGCCACACCCTGACCCAGACACTCAGGACACTATATCCTGTACTGACAGTATTGGGTTAGGCTCAGGCAACTTCTGGACCACACAGCAGCCTTAGCCCTCAACTGAGGATCCAATGTCACCTGTGGGACTAGAGGAACAGGAGTCTTGGACCCTCCTTCCCACTAACTGGGTCAAGGACCTGTGGCCCTCTTCTGCTCCCTTAGCCATTTGGCCTGATGAAAGCAGCCAAGCCCCCCAGATGGAGAGCTCAGCCCATATCCAATCAAGCATGGGGTGCAGCAAAGACCATTTGCCCCTTTTCTCCTTCTGATATTTGATGACCTTCCAGAGGTTTTAAAGATTATGGTCACCAACAGCAGAAACATGCTACAGTACACCTCCAAGGCTGGGGCTTCTTTTATGGGCATTTAATCCAAGCACAGCCATTCCCTAAAGAATGGCTTCCACAGGGAGGGGCTTGAGTAGCAGGGAGCTTGGCAAAGAGGCCCTGGAGGGGTTGGGCCCTGAAGGAAATTGGGAGGGGGAGGCGCATAAAGTGTTAGGAGAGGCCAAACACCTTCTTTCCCCAGTGACCTGCTCCCCAGCAAGGCAGAGTGACCTTGGTGATGTGAAATGATGCACCAACAGAGGAGGGGCCTAGTAACAGATGCCCCAGTTGTGTGGAAGTGGGGAGATATTACTACAGCATAGTACAGACTCTGTCTGCTGGTTTCCATGAGGTGGTTCCCCACATGCTGGAGTTCAGAGCACACTAAATGACAATAAAGAAAGATGTTCCCACCCAGAGGTGCAAAGGCTGGAAGGTCCCCAGGCTCTGTGAAACACCAAGCAAGACACTTGGGAGCCCAGGGGCAGGAAGAAGGCGGCTTACCAGCCAGATACAAAAAATGGCTCACTGAAGAAAGGCAGACTCCTAGCCTGGCAGCCTCTGGCCTGCTCATAAAGGAGAATGCGCAGGGCCCTCCCTACAAGCCTGCCGCTCCTCTGAGAAGTCTGCCCCAACCCTTCCACCCTGCTCAGGACAGACAGCCAGTCGTCACCTCATTCTGTCTTAGAGACTGGGTACTCCTGCCTGCAGTGTGCCAGCATCAAGCATCCAAGCCAAACCATGGCCCAGTGGCATGTATATCCTAGGCAGCTGAAAACAAATAAGCTCATGTCGATCAGTCCCCTGGAAATGTTTAAAAAATATAACAGAGACCGTTCCCTTCAGGGCACCCTCCCCCTACCCCCACCTCAAACTCTATATCAGGGAGCCCACCAGGCCCTCACACCTGCCCCAGCCCTGGAGCCACAAGGTCAGGATGGGTCTCTGGCCTGACAGCAATCTCAGCACCCTGAAGGCAACACAAACCTTCCTGCCTACTCAACACCCAGTCAGTGCCCTGACATGTCATAATCAAAATGGTGCTGGCTCCTGAATCGGCAGAGGTGTGACCCACTGAGTGATGGCAGCCATCTCTTCTGGTTCCCACCATCAGGTCCCCCACCCCCCAGTGTGTCCTGAGCCTGCTGAGGTACTTGGCACTTCACAGTAGAACCCTTCTTGCTTAGCAGAGCCAGAATGTTCTCTGTGGCTTACACAGAGGACTGTAACTGCAGCTCAGTCCAAGCGCTCCTCACAATCCTCCCTGACATCAGACAAGTGAAGTGAGATTAATTCCCCTTGTAGGCACTGCAGCCTACAATGAAAAAGAACAAAGTCTCCTACACAGATGTTCCCACCCAGTCTGGCTGGCTTTAAAATTCCTGGTTCTCCCACTACCAGCTGATGAAGCTAACCTGGGTGGGGAGGGGCTCACTTTTCTCACCTGTAAAATGGATAACTGCATGATCAGATCTCAAATGGTCTTTACCAGAACTAAGTGTGCCATATATGCATCATAAACAGCAGGATTGGCCAGACACCTCAGCAGGTAATGTACTACCCCCGAGCCTGATAACATGAGTTTGAGTCCCAGGACCCACATGGTGGAAAGAGAGAATTCACTCCCCAAAATGGTCCTCTGACCCATATGTTTGCACCATGGCATGTGTGAATGCATGTACACCCCTGCACACCTACACACCTACACACCTACACACACACACACACACACACACACACACATAATGAAAGGTTTACAGTAGGACCTTCATGTGGTACATCCTCTTGTGCTGAGCCATCTACTACCCCCCCCCCCCCCCTACCCCTCCCCCCCCCCCCCCCCCCCCCGTTTAAGTTCATAACTCTCAGATGCCCACAATGGGCCCTGCACTGCCCCAGGCCCAATGACACAAAAGCCCAGATGACTTTGCCTGCAGAAGTCCCCATCTGGCCGGAGGACAGACCAGTAAACACATAAGTCTGCATCTGATGTGATAAGACTACTGGGGAGGGACCCCACAGTGCTGTGGGAGCACAGGAGACAAGTGATTAATTTTGCTTCAGGGCTGGGGAGTCTTTGCAGAGGAGGTGACATTTGAGCCCAACTTTGAAAGACGAGCTCTCCCTGGAACTAAATCTGGACCCAGTGCCAAGACAGTCAGCCTCAAAATCAATCCCGCCACCCAGAGGAAGGGCAGCTGGCCACAGACTACCTTCTGAACTCTCCCTGCCCTGAGAATGCCCAGCTGCCCCGCAGTGTGGGTGTCCAGACGGTCTCTGGAGACTCGCCCACATTTCCATGTACAACTTGACGTCATTTCCCCACCGTCTGGCCCTGTCCACTCATCGCTAGTGCGGGGCTCTTGTTTCCAGGCAAGCTCCCTTAGCCTCTGCCCTTGAAGGCAACTCACATTTTCTTCCCCTAATAAGAATGATCATGACCTCTTTTAAATGGCATCGAACCCTTTAGAGAATGCGTCACATGTCTCAGAGAGAGGATTCAAAGCAGGGCTTCATCCCAGCCCTACCACCAGCTACAGTGTCCAGGGACAGTGACATCATTTCTCAGCCTCACTTGCTCTGTTGGTACATTTGAGTATAGCCCATTGCAACGAGGCTGGGATGGTTCACAGACAGGAGGATTTTAGAACAGGATCCAGAAAATAGTGGGCAATCAAGTGCTGGTATCCTTAAGTGAACACACACGTCCCTCCCTACCACCCAGGACTCCCTGCTCTGGCCAGCATTCCTGAGCTATTTTGTGATAAACCCAGGGGACCCAGGGCAGCCTGGATTTGAATCCTGGTTCATCTGATGAGTGCTGCCTGGACAACTCCCAGTAAACCTGTTAAATTCCTGAAGGGACCAGGGACCTTGAGGGTTATACCACAGGCCACAGAGATGAGTGCTAAGATAATGTCTGTCCCCTTGATGGCCACCTGCTGTCAATACACACTCAGCTACTGCTGATGTCTAAAAAGCACATCCTTATCACTTACACCTGACCTCTGGGCTGTGTCCTGCTTCCCTCCCCACCCACCCTTCACAGACCCAGCATGTTGATGGCCTCCTGGGAAATACTAGCAGCCTGATTCTCAATTGTCTTAGGCCTGATCCAAGCAAGTGGCTTCATCCAGACAAGGGTACAAGACCCGTCCACAGTGTCCCTCTGTCTTGCAGTGGGCATCCTGCCGACACACACTGATGACCCCTTCAGTGTTGTCTGAACTACTTGATGGGAGGATCCTGACCACTCTCTCCTTCCAGAACACACCCAGGACTTCCCTTGCATCTCTAATTTTTTTCAAAACAAACGGCACGCACATGTTTTGGGGACTCCGCAGACCGCGGCTGTTGTTTTTGAATTGTTGGCAGCAAGGACTCCACCAAAATACTCAAGGTCAAGAGACCAGCATGGTTCTAGGCAATGTGTACCTCTTAAAATGGTGACAAATATGTTATTTAATTTTAATGAGCGTTTTTGCATCTCAAATCTAATTACAGCATTATCAAGCCCTGCTTTGAACTGCAGGTGGCTTCTCATTACGTGTGTGGAGCTGCCACGAGCATTTCTCGTGAATACTAATAACTGCTTGATTTTACTATCTGTTTAAAAAAAAAAAAAGAGTTTCAGGGACTTGGAAGGCCTGGCTTTATAAAGCATCTGTGGAGGCAAACCACTTGGCTATGAAGCTTAATTAAAAAAATAAATAAATACTGTATGTGGCCACCCTGGAGAGTGACAGTTCAGGAAATGGCAGAGGGAAAGTGTCGTCTCCGCCTGGGAGCAGACACGCCCTCACAGAGGCTCCGTCTCACTGCAGTCTTGTTGCATAACATTCAAATCCCCCAATTTGCTTGCAGTTCAGAGAGAACGGTTCCGTCAACAGATTTTCTGGGTGACAGACTTTAGTAATAGGCCTGGAGCTGGAAGTCTCTGGGGATGCACTCCAGAAGCCTGTTGGGTGGACAGGTCCGAGGAGATGCCACCTGTCACAGAAGCCATCTGAGACAGGCTGTGGCTCTCTCCTGGCCAGGCTGGCTTGAGGGAGGGAGGACCAGAGCAGCAGCTGATCCATGGCTGCGGATAAGAAGCTCTGCAGCCCCTGAATAGGCAACACTGTCAAACTGGTGGCCACGGCTCCCTGCTGGTGGGCTGGTACAATGTCTAGGTCTCTGTGTTGTTTGCTTACTTGGACAGTTTCTGAGGTTGCACCCACCTCCTGGCTGGCACTTTCTTCAAAGGGGCAGGTCTTGAAGGGCAAGGGTGCCCTCCTGTCATCTCCACTCAGGAAGATCCCGATGGTGTGTGAAGTGCAGGGTATGGCTGCTGTCCCTCACTGTACAACATCTAAGGCAGGGCTGTCAGCACAGGACAGGGTAGGCTGGCGACCCAGCTATGGCCCCCTCTTCTCTACTTCCTGTACATTATAGTCTAGATTTTAAATGTCTCCAAAGGTCCATTAGTTAAAATAAATAAATACTGCATATGGTCACCCTGGAGGTAACAGCTCAGGAAGCAGCAGAGGAGCAGTGGACACGGCCAAGCTGAAGGTTTGGTCACTGGCCCTTGGTATCAGCAGCCGGTGGTGAGCCTAACAGACAGACAGAGTGAGGGGCCACGGTGAACTTAGATCCTTCTTCTCTCTGCTTCCCGGCCACCATGAAGTGAGCAGTTCCCTGTAGCACATATTTCTGCTGCAATATCCCAACCACAGGCCCAAGAACAAGAGGACCAAGTACCATGACTGAGCTTCTGAAACCGGGACAAAAGAGACCTTTGTTCCTCCAAGCTCATTGATCCCAGATGTTCTGTCCCAGCAACACAGATCAACACATCCTCAGACCTTCCTCAAATCCAAGCCCTTCCTGTGTCCAGGTCAAGGGGCACATGCTCAAGGTGGCTGGCTGTAGGTCCTAATCTCTACCTGCCTGTGGTCAACAGGGGGGACAAGTCCCCTGAGAGACATCGCCACTCTCCCCATCCTCAGAACTTATGACTATGTTACGTGGTGGTTACATTTGCCTGTAATCTGAGTGGGACTCAAGAAGGGCACATGTACTACAAATATAGGCCTCACTGTGGCAATATTTGGAGGTGATGTAGAACTGTTCAAGGGTGGCACTTGGGACATAGTAACCTGGGCATTGGGGACACTGCCCCTTAGAAAGAATGACAGTGGCCTCATGAAGTTAGCTGTTCTTAGGAGAGTGGGTTATTGTGAAGGAGCCCCTCCATGGTTTCTATCTCTTGATCCAGACATAGGCTCAGGCCGCCTGCATGTTCTACCACCACACCATCTGCCCTGAGGCAACATAGTTGCGGGGAACACGCCCCATTAGAGCCATGTCATGCTGCTTGGATTTTTAACTTCCACATTTTTTAAAGGTAGCCAGCCTTGGGCATTTTGTCACAGTTATAGAAAACTGATTAATACACATGGCAAAAGGGCCCTAATCAGTTGACCCTGAGATGCAAAGCTGTCCAGTTGTACCCAGTGTGGTGTCATGAATCCTTAAAAGCAGAAGAGAAGGAGGGCAGAAAAGAGATCAGAGAAAGCACCAAGAGAGGGATCTGGCCTGCTGCTGCTGCTGAGTTCAGAGACAGAGGATGGGACCATGAGCCAAAGGAAGCAGGCAACCTTGAATGCTAGAAAAGGCAGAGGAAGGAATTGCCTCTGGATTCCAAAACTCCAGCCAGCAGTTGCCTTGATTCCAGTCCTGTGAGGCCTGTGTGAGGCTCTGGCTTCAGAACCATGATGCAAATGTGTTGTCTTAACCCCTGAAATCTGAGGCGACCTCTGTGCAACAGTAAGAAAAGCCTAGGGTCAGGCTCCCTGAGGGATGTATATGTGTGTGTGTGTGTGTGTGTGTGTGTGTGTGTGTGTGTGTGTGTGTGTGTATACTCCTCAGGTGTGGGGTATGAAAGCTTTGTTTTCAAAATTATCAGCACTAAAGTGAGTCTCTATCATCCTGTACCTGATTGAGCTCTGAGGCTTTACATTGCTCAGGCCCACACCCAAGGTGCCCAGACCCTAGATTTTGCTCTTAAGCCCAAGAATTTCACACGGCTCAGTGGTTAAAACAAAGGACCCTGAGTTCAGTTCCTAGCATCCACATCAGGTAGCTCACAATAACTCCAGTCCCAGGGGATCTGATGCCTTCTACTAGCCTCTACACACACTGCACTCACATGCACAGACACATACACACAGACTCATGCACAGAAACATAGACATATAGACACAGAGACACAGGCAGACAGACACACAGACATATAGACACAGACACACAGATACAGAGACACACAGATACACACACACACATGAGACACCCGGACACATACAGACAGATACACAGACACAAACACACAAGACACACAGACATATAGACACAGGCACACACACAGAGACACAAAGACACAGAGACACAGACACACACAGAGACACAGATCCATACACACAGACATACAGAGACACAGACATACACATAGCAAGACACAGACACATAGAGACACAAACACACAGAGACACAGACACAGAACAAGACACAGACACACAAAGAGACACATACACACAGAGAATAGACACACGGAGAGAGACACAGACACACCCAAGACACAGACACAGACCACACACACACACACACACACACACACACACACACACACACACAGAGCCACCAGAGGACTGCAGCAGCACACCTGGACCCCTGGGAAAGCCTTTGGCACTCCTAACTTGCCTGGGCAATACTGAGAAGTTCTTGTGGTGGGGTGAGGCTCTAGAAGGACTCCGGTCATCTGAAGGCCCACAGCATGCCCAGGGTTAGCCTGTCCTACAGAATGCCCCTCAACTCTGGTCCCAATAGACAGGGGAGTTAATAGGTCAACCCTGAACACCTCCCTTTTTTAAAAAAAACAGGGGTTCATAGCATAAACAATCAAGTTTCCTTCTTCACAGGGCCATCCTGGGTGCTGCCTCCCTGAGCCCATTAAGCCTAGTTATCTACACAACACAGTCACACGGGTACTGTCACCACCACCAAGTTCACTGGAGGGAACTTACGGCCTAATTGTGCAGCTGTCGCCTTCTGGGCTGGATTTCAGAGATGTTCCACGAGCGCGGTCATCATTTAGTCACGAGTTCAACTCAACTCTACTGTAATCACTGTTGTTAACAGCAAATGGCAAACAAGATCATGAAGTGGGCCAGCACGGAGCTAATGAACCCCAGGACAATCACACCTGGAACCCCATGGAGTTTTCCAGAAGGCCCAATCATAGGGCCCCTAAAATTGACCATGAACTTCAAGTGCACCTGAGTCTCCAGTTGGTGGAGGTCCAGTGGAGTGAGGTCTGCCTCCTAAACTCCGCCAGAGACTGCTATGATGGCAGAAGTTCAGGGTCTCCCTATAGGGAACAGCCCCAAGGCAGCAGTGTCGGGGTAGATCAGAACTCAGGGAGCAGAGCAGACCCACAGCACACTTCTGTGCTTTAGCTCCCAGACAAGGCTCTGCTGCTGCACCTTCTCATGCAGAACATGCTAGAAATCCTGCTACAGACGAGGCTGAGCCTGGTCTTCTTGTGTCTCTTTGCTTCTCCTCCCGGCCCGTCACCCGGAGGGCGGGCTTCTGGGTTGTATAGGACGTGAGAGAGAAAGCCCCCTAGTAGCTGACTTCTCTGCCATTGGTGGTGGTGCAGGATTGTAGTACAAGAAGGAATCCAGATCTGATACCCCATCAAAATGGCTTCCCCCAACCCACAGGCAGCACAGTGGAGACCTCCATGGCCCAGTCAGAATGAACAATGTGCCAAAACTGTAAAAGATGGGACAGAGATGTGATCCCAGCAAGGCTGTCAGCAGAAGCCTGCTCTACCTGGCAATCCCAGTGAGAACTGAGCGCAGGGCATGCTCACACAGCACACCAAGGCCCAGGTACTCAGGTGTCCTGTTTACAGAGAAGGTAAGTCATGAGGGGATGGGCCACACCTCCTCTACACTGTGCCACATTGAAGGCCGGGACTCTACCATGTCTAACTGACCCCACAGCTCTTCTCAATGCCCCACCATACTCCGCATTGGCCCATGGCTATAAATAACAGTGCCCTCTCTGCCTAGACTGGGCATGACTCTAAACTGCTACAGCTCTAACATGCTGAGGGCCAAGTGCCTTCATCCCCAGGACAGAGGATTGGAGAGGAAAAGGGGAGGGGAGGAGATGGGGCAGATGCTGACCCAGTGTCTAGAACCATCTAGCCTAAGGTTTCTGCTCCCCACTCCCCATCCTGACTCATCTGAAGCCACAGCCAAGAGTAGCTGGAGGTGATTAGTGGGAGGATAGGTGCTCTTCAAATATGGTTAATGAGGCTGGGAGACTCACTTCCAGACTGCCGGAGCCGCAGAGCAAGATGCAAGGACCAGAGACAGCAATCAATAAACACGAAGCTTTTCCAGCAGAGAACAGTGAGCGTGAGCAGAAGGGAAATCGAAACGCTGACCTGGAAATCAGGCTGGCATGCTGAGAAAGGTCAGGGTGGTCCTGAGAAGGGGAGGGATGCAGGGACCAAGAGGAAGCCCTTCTTGTCAAAGGGAGGGGGGAAACAGGCAGCTGAGGAGGGCCGGCCAGCCCCAGGCATCTCTGCTATGCTCGGAAATAAGCTCCAAAGACTGGTGTGGAGGGCACAGATGCAACCCCAGCATTCAGAAGGCTGAAGCAGGAAGGTTGCCACAGGTCTGAGGCCAGCTAGAGCTACACAGCAAGCTCCAGTCTCCAAAAACGTTGTTTTAAGGGGGAGTTAGGGAGATGGTTCAGTGCATAAGCATGTTTGCCACAAAAATTCAAGGACCTGAGTGTGAGTTCCAGCACCCACATTGTGTGGCTGGGGGAAAGGGGGAAAACAGGAGCTTCCTGGCCAGTCTAGCCAAAGAAAGTTAGACGACAGATTCGGTGAGAGACCCCGTGTTTCAAAAAAATGGAGCAGACATTGAGAGAGGACTGAGCAGGACAGCTGATGTCCTCCTCTGACATCTACACACATGCACAACAGGCATGCACAGCTGTACACACACCACAGATGTGCAAAGAAGGAAGGAAAAAGAATAAGGATCAAGAAACCAGCTTCCACAACGGGGCAGTCCCCTGTGTGAGCTTGAAGGGCTGACCTGCGTAAGCTCAAGCCAGACAAAATTCCAGCACAGTGAAAGGAGGTGGGCACCACGTTCCACCCCTAGCCAAGGAGCTATTGGCAAGTGGTGGCTTCTGGGAGAGGGAGGGACTGTTTGCTTCAAGGGTGTGGCCTCTAGTAAGTCGACCAAGCTCCACACTCAAGGATGTGTGGGTAGCACAAACTGGAGTCAATGGGCATTTAAAAAAAAGAGAGAGAGAGAGAGAACACAGAGCTGAGTCGGGGAGAAGGAGGGGTGGACCTGAGAGGGAAGGAGAGGGGGCGAATATGATCCAAATATATGATCAAATATGAATGAAATTCTCAAAGAAATAATAAAGACATCTCAAAAGAATGTACTCTCACTTAACCTGTACAAAAAGAGAAAGAAACAGCAGACTCCCATTTGCTCTGCATTGACCCCACCCCCGGCTGTGGGGACGGGGGAGTCTACTGAACTATCGAAGTTCATGGTCCTTAAGGGTTCGAGTCTGTACCCAGGCTACTCCAAGCCCAGAGCCTGTCTCCTTGGTGACCTCGGGCAAATGACTTAACCTCCCCGTGCCTTTGGTCACCTCGTCAGGAGGCTCCACACCCCTCACACTGCTGTGCAGCAGACAAGCCTGGTACAGAGCAACAACCCTAGAACAGGAGCGGAGCCTTTCTTCCTAGTCTCTAGAGCCAAACACAGAGCTTGAGGTTGCACAAAGTAACTGAGAGGCTGAGGAGGGCCCAGCCAGCCCACCAGGTCATGAGATGAGAGAACTGGAGAGGTCGGTAGACAGTGGGGCAGTTTTAGGGTAAATGCAAGAGTCAGGGCTGTCGGGGAGCTTCCCTGGTCTGTGGCCAGACTTGGGCTTCTGTGGTGAGAGAGAGCCATAGCCTGCCCTGAGTACCAAGCATCCTTCTGGGTTCCTCCTCAAAAAGCAGATGCCTTCAGATCCACAGAGGTCTGGGAACTGAGACTAAGGCTGCCTCAGTCCCCACACAGCACAGCACCAGGCACTTCCGCATATGGCTCATACCCCTCACTGGTCACACACTGGCCAGTCAAGAGCCCTTCCAGGAAACCACAGCGTGGGAGCTGCTCTCAAACTGGCTGCTCAGAGGAGCATAAGCTCCCAGGAGATGATGAGAAACAGACAAGTCCTTGTCTGCAGAAGGCTCCCAGGCAGGACCCGCACCTCCCCCACTGGACCTGACCTTTCTGGTCCCACTCTGGAGGTCAACAGTATCAGAAACCCCATGCAAATGCAAAGTGCGCTGGGGGCTGAAGGACCACGGCTTCTCTGTGTAAGCTAGCCAGTAACTTCGTGGCTCTCACACCACTGCTGGGGTCTTCATACCTGCATAATGCTCAGCCATTTTATGTGGGACTGTGTGCTGTGTGTACTAGAGATCATTAAAACAAGAAAGGAAAATGGACTGAGCATTGCATTGTTTTTGAAAGGCCTTCAGCAAGCTATGAAGTACAGTGACTTCCACACCCTTGAATTACAGCATCCCTCACTCACAGCAGACTCTGGGCACAAGGAGGTGACAGGGACATACGAAAAGAGGAGTCTAGGGTCGAGGATGTGGGAAATCCCAGAGCAGGCCAACCCCCTGGCTTGGATGCCAAGCTGCTGTCTGTGAGAAAGGGAAGACCCATTGTGAGGTGTGACCTGGTCCCCAAACAGAAAGCACACCTGGGTGTGGCAGAGAGCCAGGGTGGCAAGGAACACACAGCAGGGACCAGTTCCCTGTGTGAAGGGACACTACCCACTATGATCCTGGACCAGCTCTGACCCCTGGGGCTCGTCTGTAACCTGCAGGGCCCCACATAATCTACAGTAGCCAGGACCATGCAGAGCAAGAGAGAATATTCTCATTTCTAGATTCTTTGCTGTCTGTCAGGCTGGGCTTTGATCCAGGAGTGGGAACCACAGTTAACTTCTTGAAGCTGCGACAGCGCATGACTGGGTAGCTGGGGTAGCTGCAGGACGGGCTATTAGGCAAACATTAACAACCGTGTTTGCAAAGAATGTTTAATGACTGGGGAAATAGTCACAATATGTTGTCAAATGAAAAAGTAACCCAGAAAATACAATCCTGGCGTTACCAAATACAACAAAATAAACACATGCCTTGATGCTCAGAAAGGGGCTGGAGGAGAGAAAACATCAGCCTCTGGGTGGGGCCACCTGGGGCAGATCACCACTGCCCCTTTAATGTTTTCTGCATGTTTCAAATGCCTGACAAGAAGAATATTTTTACTATCACAACTGATTGTGTTAAAATGTATTATTTAAACAATATTTCTTTCCAAAGAAAAAAATCTTCATTATTTTATCCAATCTGATGCCAGAAACATCCAAACAACCTGCAACAATTTAGAAGTGACATATCCCCTGAGGGCCATGTGTTGACAGTTTGGTTCCCAGCTGGTGGAGCTCTGACTTAATTGATGGATTCATCCAATGAGAGACTGTAATCTGATGGTTTCATTGGGAAGTGACAGGGACTAGGAGGTGGGACGTTATTGAAGGATACAGACCATGGGGCTGCATTGCTGTAAGTGAGAAATGTTTGAATACTTGGTTGCCAGTTGGTGGAACTGTTCAGGTAGGCTTCTGAACTGTGGCCTTGTTGGAGGAAGTGTGTCACTGGGGGTGGGCTTTGAAGTTTCTAAACCCAGTACTCAGAAGCCAGAGGCAGGCAGATTTGTGAGTTCAAGGCCATCCTGGTCTACAGACAACCAGGACAACCAGGACTACTCAAAGAAACCCTGTCTGGAAAAACACAAAGTCCATGCCAGGCCCAGTCTCTCTCCTCTGCCTCCTACTTGTGGATCAGTTGTGAGCTCTCAGTTACTGCTTGCTCCAGCACCATGCCTGCCTCCCAGCACCATGCCTGCCTCCCGCCACCACACCCTCTGCTGTGATGATCACGGATTAACTCCTGAAACTATTAGCAAGCTCCTAAATACTAGATGCTTCTTTTGAAAGTCATGGTGCTTCTTCACAGCAATACAACAGTAACAAGGATGTATCTTGTCTCTGTCCCTCTGGCTGCATCTTGGCCACCATGAGGTAAGCAGCCTCTTAACATGCTTCTCTGACTATTCTGCTCTACCTCACCACAGGCTTAAGGAACCAGACCATCCTGAAATCTCTGAAACTAGAAACTGAACAAATCCTTCCCTACCTTCTTAGATATGTTGTCACAGAAACAAATGGCTGGCTAAAACAACCCAATATTGTTTTGTTTTGTTTTGTTTTTTAACATATATAAATATCACTACAGACGAACTAACTACCAGAATGGTTATTCAGACAGCAAGCTGGAAGGAGGGATCTGCCAGACAGAGACTGAATGAGTAGGAGATTGGGGTTAGAGGCGTAGCTCAAGGAAACAACAGGAAATGCCTCTAGATCTAGAAAGTAAGAATGTGACCTCACACTCATCTGGCCCTCAGACTTTGCATAGCATGTCTCACGACTGCACTGTACATGACTTTTATTGCATTTGTCGGTCCCACCCATGGCTCACGGTCATCCATTGCATGCCTCACTTCACAGCCATGTGGCCCTGAACAGTTTGCTCAGCATGCCGTCTAGCTACACTGAACCTGGCAGTTTATACTGCACACCTCAATTATATTGTATTTGAACATTTGTGTTCATTCCTCAGTTACATTGTGCTCAGCAGCTCCACCCACACCTCACAGTCATCCAGCAGATGATGGTGTGTGTGGCAAACCAGCCAGCCACACCTACACCTGACAGTGTGCACGCAGCCTCCTCCTAGACAACCTACCATGGGCTCACAGCAGCATTTCCAGGCTAGGCCTAGACTCTCTCTGCTCCAATCATGGCGGAAGAGATCAAAGTCCCTGGGGTTGAGGACAAGGCAGCCTGACTGAGGGGTTCTGGAGAAGCATCTCCTCCCCCAGACCATCTCCAAGGTCTCCAGGGGGTGCTATCCGCACAGGTCTGTGCTTCACAAAGATGGTCTCCTCAGACTCCATGCCATGCCAGAACCTATTCTAATCCCATTTTACAGATGAGAAAACAGATCTCTGGTTCTTTCAACAGGAACTTGCTACATGACAGAATATGCCAGACTCCCCACTTCCAAACATTCTCCCTCCCATTCATCCCTCACACTGTCCCCATGAGATAAGACATAGGTGACATAGAGAGATGATGGCTGTGACATGGACTAAATTACTTTACCAAAGCCATCTGCTTGGCAGAAGCCAATCCATGATTCAACAGCTTAATGATAGATCCACCTGACCTAGAATTCATACCTGCAGAGGGCCCAACCCAGATCCCACACCTGTGGGTCCCACCTGACCTAGATCCCACACCTGCAGGTCCCCCTGACCTAGATCCCACACCTGCAGATCCCCCAACCTAGATCCCACACCTGCAGGTCCCCCTGACCTAGATCCCACACCTGCAGATCCCCCAACCTAGATCCCACACCTGCAGGTCCCCCTGACCTAGATCCCACACCTGCAGGTCCCCCTGACCTAGATCCCACACCTGCAGGTCCCCCTGACCTAGATCTCACACCTGCAGGTCCCTCTGACCTAGATCCACACCTGCAGGTCCCCCTGACCTAGATCCCACACCTGCAGGTCCCCCTGACCTAGATCCCACACCTGCAGGTCCCTCTGACCTAGATCCCACACCTGCAGGTCCCCCTGACCTAGATCCCACACCTGCAGGTCCCCCTGACCTAGATCTCACACCTGCAGGTCCCTCTGACCTAGATCCCACACCTGCAGGTCCCCCTGACCTAGATCCCACATCTGCAGGTCCCCCTGACCTAGATCCCACACCTGCAGGTCCCCCTGACCTAGATCTCACACCTGCAGGTCCCCCTGACCTAGATCCCACACCTGCAGGTCCCCCTGACCTAGATCTCACACCTGCAGGTCCCTCTGACCTAGATCCCACACCTGCAGGTCCCCCTGACCTAGATCCCACATCTGCAGGTCCCCCTGACCTAGATCCCACACCTGCAGGTCCCCCTGACCTAGATCTCACACCTGCAGGTCTCTCTGACCTAGATCCCACACCTGCAGGTCCCCCTGACCTAGATCCCACACCTGCAGGTCCCCCTGACCTAGATCCCATACCTGCAGGTCCCCCTGACCTAGATCCCACACCTGCAGGTCCCCCTGACCTAGATCCCACACCTGCAGGTCTCTCTGACCTAGATCCCACACCTGCAGGTCCCCCTGACCTAGATCCCACACCTGCAGGTCCCCCTGACCTAGATCCCACACCTGCAGGTCCCCCTGACCTAGATCCCACACCTGCAGGTCCCCCTGACCTAGATCCCACACCTGCAGTTTCCCAGGCAGGCTGAGGTGTACTCCTATTTGTCCTATCATTCTCTGTTCCTTTGCTGCACTTGATCCCAGGAAAGTGGAGAAAAGCACATTCCCTCCTCCAAGCCTTTCCCTGGGTTCTGTGGGAATTCCTGACCCCTGAGGTCGTCTACAGCGCCTAGGCCACAGCCACAGGGAAAAGCAAACTGGGGCTGAGGGTGTCACTCAGTTGGTAGAGAGCATGCACACCACTTGTGGCTGGAGCACTTTCTAACCTATTCAAGATCTCCACAGTGAATGTGATACATCAGTGAGAAATCACTCTTCCCTTTGAAGCAGCTGAGGGCTGGGAATGCTGTCTCCATGCTCTGTTCTCAGATGCAGCCTTGGAAGGAAGTTAGCACCAAAGGTACCTGGGTTCCTTTTCTCCCCATTCCTTCTTCCAACACTCTCAGCCCTTATGCCAAGCAATAACCCAAGCTGGAAGTTAAACTTATAACTAAAGAGCACCTCACTGAGATAGGAGGCTATAGGTGTACCCAGTGAGGGAACACTTGCCAGCATGCACAAGGCTCTAGGTCCCATCTCAGCACTGCCAGAGAAATGGGAAGAAAGGAAAATAAGTGAATGATAAAGATGATAGATAGATGATATATAAATAGATAGATGATAGATGGATGATAGATAGATGATAGAGATAGATAACAGATGGATAATAGATAGGTGAATGATATAGATAATAGATAGATGATATATAAATAGATGGATGATAGATAGATAGATAGATAGGTAGGTAGATAGACAGACAGACAGAATACACACAGACAGATGGACACGTAGCCTTACTAGTCCTGGCTCTTCTCAGTATTTGTCTTGGATGCAAAGTGAGACCATGTGGGGTGTCTTGAAAGCAGAAGGCCATGCCCCTCCTCAACATCTCTACCCTGTGCTTGTTCCCCATCACTATCTGCTGCCCCTGGACATATAAAGCCCTTGCTCCGCATCCAAGAGGCACCGTGGCTAGCTGAGCTCAGAGCCAGTTGGCAGACAGATGCAAAGATCCATCTGTCCTTGGGGGAGTCCCAATCTGGCTCTGCACTGAATGTGCTGCTGGCCTCAGCGAGCCACCCACCCATCTGCACCATGCTCCTTCCCCATCAGGTGAGGATAATGGCTGTTCTTCCAAGACTAGTGCAGAAAAGGAATGAGATGAGGCCCAGAAGGGCCTGAGTGGGATTCAAGGACAATCAAGCCACTTTGTCACTGTCCCTTCTGGACTCAGGAAGGTTTTGTAGTTTGGGGGATGATTCCATAGTTTGACGCCTTTTGAAAAATGAACTTATTAAGCCAGGTAAGCTATGAGACAAGATTGAGGCTCAAATACACAAAATGACTCCCCCATGGTCATTCAGCGACGTTGCTATGGGTCTGTCTGCCATGCCCGGACTGTCTACTCCCTCCTAATCCTTCCTGTGAGAGGCTTGCCTTTAGCAGCACCGCAGACCCTGTCAACTCCATGTCCCTGCCTCTAGGGAGATCTGTCATTCCTGAGCAAATACTGGCTTTGGGGGTAGAAGAGAAAAAGCAAATTCGTGAGGGGGCCAGCATTGGCTTCCCAAGATTCTCTTCACAGCATCATCTGTGATGTCTGGGAAGCAGGGCCACCCTATACCCATCCGTCTGTCCCAGGCAGTGGAAGAGGCTGTGGTTCTCACGTGGGAACTTTGAAATCTCAGTCATTCAAGGACCCTCAACCCCTTAACACTCTCTTCTTACCCAACCCTATTTCCCCAGGAACCTCAGCCACTGGGTCTGAAGTACAATTTATCCTCTTTCAATTAATCATCAGTCCTCAGGACAACGTCTTGGAGTGGATTAGTCACAAGGACTGATTAGTAGGACTTATCTAAGAAAAGACCAGAGTTAGTGTTAGCAGGGCTCTTATGTCACCAGATGGTCCCTTCTCTGCGTCTCCCTGGAAGATTATCCCACTCTCAAGGGAGCAGCAACATCAGAGTGGGGCAACACACAGAGACTCGCCAGAGAGCAGGAGCACCTGCCTCATGACCTCCTGGGAAGGCTAGCTTTGTGTTTTCTTAGCCCTTTAATAGATTGCCTTAATTGTCTCTGGTCTTGTGATGCAAAGAAAACAGGTAAAACGGGGTCAAAAGCTGAACCTGAAGGAAGATCCTTTTGTTCACGAGCCTCGTGCACAGAGCACTTCACCTCTCTAAGCAGCAGGCTTCTGAATTCCAGCAAGAAGAAATTCACGCTGAATGAGGATTAGTGGATCACTAGAGAGAACTGTCAGTGCAGTGACTGGGCATCATTGGCCACCTGTTACTCAGCCTCCCCCAGGGCCATTCTCTTGTCAATGAAATAGGGTGTAGGTTGCTGAGAAGATGAGGGAACCCACAATAAAATATACATATAGTGGTACATGCCAATAATCCCTATTAATCCCAGAGTTAGAGGGCCGAGGCAGGAGGATCCTGAGTCAGTTAGGGCTACATACACAGTGAGAATTTGTTCCAAAGTGGGAGGGGCTAAAGAGATTACTCCATGGTTAAGACTGCTTGCAGAGAGCCTGAGTTTCATTCCTGGTACCCAAATCAGGCAGCTCATAATCACCTGTAACTCCAACTCCATGAGATCTGATGACCTTTTCCAAGGGTACTCATACACACATGTGCAAAGACACACACAGAGTTAAAAATAAATCTTTAAAAATTAAAACCCCATGGGTTGGGGATTTAGCTCAGTGGTAGAGCACTTGCCTAGCAAGCACAAGGCCCTGGGTTCGATCCTCAGCTCTGAAAAAAAAAAATTTAAAAATTAAAACCCCAGCATGTTCCTGTGTCATTTTGCCCTTACTATGCACATGCATACAAATACATACAGGGAGTATCCCGCTGCCCAGAGAGGAGCTTAGACCTCACAGAAAGACTTTTAGCATTTGCCACTAAATCTAGAATGCCACTAGTCAGGTTGGTTGCCATCTCTCCCAAACCCCTATATCTATGTAGAGAGAAATGTCTCAGCAGGGGAGAAGGCATCTCAGTAGGTTGCACACATGTGACACCTCTGGTCCTAACACAGAGTCCTCATACAATTTTCTTGACATCCCTATGGCTCTCAGTTTTACAGTCTGTAAAATGGGAACAAGAGGATCATGGTTTCAGTAGAGTGAGGGCTACTGTGTTCTCATCTGTTCCTTCTTCCAACACGGGAAAAGAAACACAAGCACACAGACTAGAAAGGAAGAAGCAAACGTGTCTCCATTTGCAAATTAGAGAATCATAAACATAGAAAAATCCCAAGAAATACACAAAAACATTAAATTAATCAGTTCAGCAAGATCACCACAGAGAGCATCAATGGGTGAAAATCAACAGCGTCTCTGTACATTTGCAGGAACAATGCTAAAGATGAGATTAAGAAAATAATTCCATTTACAACAGCTCCAAAAGGACAAGTGTAGTGGGTAGCTGTTCCAGCTTTGACCCTGAAACACTGCCCCTAGTGGGACACTGCCACACCCACCTATGACCTGCCCCTGGTGTGTGGCTGAGAGAGAGCCCCTTAAGACTCGAGGTGAGTACGTGCTTGCCCCTTCTGGATACCTCATGGTCCTGGAAGCTGGATGGTAGACCAAGCCACATTTCTCTGCTGGATGGTACCTCATCTCTCCCGGATCCTGTAGCCAAACACTATTGGCTGTAAGTTAACCCAGAAATAAACCTCTCTTTATTACCGGATAAATTACATGGAATTGCCTCATTAATTACAGTTATACAAAAGGCTTTAAAATTGCTGGCAAAAGAAATAAATAAAAGTTAAACTCTTGAAACCACACATGGTAAAGAAATTAAGGTACTCAAAAATGGAAAGGCACCCCACGTTTATGGACTAAAAGACAACTAATTGCCATCAAGATGACAATGTTCTTCGATATGATCTCTAAATTTAACACAATCCTTATCAGAATCCCAATGAGCCTCTTTGCAGAAATAGTTTATTTGATTCTAAAATCTATAGGAAATATAGTAGACCCAGGATAGCCAAGAAAACAAAACAAAAGACTCATATTTCCTGATTTCAAAATTTATTCCCAGGCTACAATAGTCTAGACAGCATGGCTCTATCAGGAGGACGATGTGGAGATCATGAATAAACAGCTTGCAAATAATCCCTCACAGTTGCAGTCAACTGACCTACAAAGCAGGCAATCCAAGAGATAAACAGTGCTGGGACAAGGAGGTGTGGACAGTGGAGACGCATCCCTCCCTTGTACCACACACAAGAATTAACTCAGCGTGGACCAAAGACCCAAGGCTACGAGCTGAGGCTGTAAGCTCTTAAGAGGCCTAGGGTTCTGTCTCTGTGGTGTTGTTAAACAGCATTGTGTTTGTTTAAAAAAGGAAAAAAAGGAAAAAAAAAACAGAAAAAGCAACACAAAGAAATAGGAAAAGGAAGAAAGGAAGGGAAGAAGGAAGGAAGGAAGGAAGGAAGGAAGGAAGGAAGGAAGGAAAGAAGGAAGGAAGGCAGGCAGGAAGGCAGGCAGGAAGGAAATAAGGCAGCCAGACAGCCAGCCAACAAGCTGAACACCATCAAAATGTCAAACTTCTGTTTCTCTAGGACACTGTTGCAAAAGTAGAAACACAAAACAGAATTTTCTTTTAGAAGTAGCATATCTGATAGAGTCCCTGTGCCCAGAATATATAAAGAGCCCGCAGAAATTTGCCCTCTGACCTCCACACACGTGCCATGGTATGAATGCACCACCCACCCCCACCACCCCAGTAATAAGTGTTTTTTAAAGAACTCTTATAATTCAGTAATTAGAGACAACCCAGACTGGCCAGAAAACTGACAGGAAAAAGCATGTCCTGCCAAGTCCCAAGCCTCAGCTCAGTGTCTGGACCCACAATAAATGGAGAGGAGCAGCTATTCAAAGTTGTCTTCTGCCTCCATACATGCTCCCTGGCATGCACACATGCAGACCTATCTCTCTCTCTCTCTCTCTCTCTCTCTCTCTCTCTCTCTCTCTCTCTCTCTCTCTGTGTGTGTGTGTGTGTGTGTGTCTGTCTGTCTCTCTCTCTCTCTCTCTCTCTCTCTCTCTCTTTCATAATAACAATAAATAAACATTTTTAAACAACCCTCATAATGCAGTAATAAAGAAGACCACTCAGGCTACTGAGATAGCTCAGCGGTAGAAATATTTTCTTCCAAACCTGAAACTTAAGTTCAGTCCCCAGAACCCACATGGTAGAAAGAGAGTTACCTTTGATATACACAAAAATACCTTAGCATGCATATCTACTGCTGACAGAATAAACAAATGAATGTAAAAAGCTATTTTAAGGCAAAGAACAGAAGCATCATATCACTGGAGAATTCTTACAGTAACACATGAAAAGATATTTATCATCAATGATAATCAGGGGGCTGCCAATCAAACCCAATGGGACAGCCTCTCACAGCCAATAAGATAGTCATAATTAAAAAAGAAAGACAATTCCCATGAGGGTATAAAGAAATTGGAATACCTGCACATGACTAAGGAGTATTAAGTAGCATGGCAACTTTGGAAAACAGCCTAGTAGCTCCCAGATAGGACACACAGTTAGCAACAACGCTCTTGGATATTCACCCAAGAGAACCAAAGTGACCAGTCCATGAAAGGGACTGTGAAGAATGGGTCATAGCAACACACACTGGAAAGAACTCAGGTTCCATCAACTGATAAAGAGAACGTGGCACATCTAAACAATGAAACATTATCCCACAATAAAAATAGAAATGGAGCTATGAAAGACATTACATGTATGAACCTTGAAACCACCAACATAAGTCTCAAAAGCCAGACACCAGGGCCAGACACTCCCTTATATGTACCAATAAACCCTCAACTGATGGCTGCAGGATTTTGGAGGATTCTAGGATTGAACCTAGGATTGTATTCATGCTGCTTAAATACTCTACCTATAGATCAATACATCTCTCAACCCTCATCAGGGAAATTTCTATTTGCAGTGGGTGGTGAGTAACAGGGACCCACAATTGGCCCAAGTGCAGAGAAAACAAGACAACAGAGTGTTCAACGATAAATGGGACATCCATACCACAACCCTACAGCAGGCTTTTCCTTTTGGGCACCAGCCAGCTTCCAAATCATGACATAGAGACTTCTTATTAGTTATGAATGCTCGCCCTTTTCATAGCTGTTATTTTAATCTGTTTATCTATCCTCTGCCTTGGGGCTTTTTACCTTTCTTTCTGTATATCTTACTTTCATTGCTTCTGGTGTCTGGCAGCTCTGGCTTCTGGCCCCAGATGTGTCTCCCTCGTTCTCCCTTCGTCTCTTCTTTCTTTTTTTTCTACTTCTTCTCTCCTGTTTATTCTCTCTCCTGCCAGCCCCACCTATCCTTCTCCTACCGAGCTATCAGTGTTCAGCTCTTTATTAGACCAATCAGATGCCTTAAGCGGGCAAGGTAAAACAAATGCAGCACATCTTTACATAATTAAACACACTTCCTTACATCGTTAAACAAATGTAACACCTTTACACCGTTAAAGTAATATTCCACAACAAACCCTTCCTCCCATGGCTCAGGAATCATTGCAGAAGAGAGGGCAAAGACTGTAAGAGCCAGAGACAGTAAGCAGATACAACAACAGTGTCCTCAGGACACAGCAGGGAAGCTGTGCACATGACCTCACAACAGTTACGGCAGCATGGACTAGAGCTCTGCAAACTCAAGCCAGACCAAACCCCAGCACGGAGAGGGAACGTGAACAATGAGTCTCACCCCTAGACAGACGCTATAAGCAATTTATAGCTGCTGGGAGGAGGAGAGTCAGTGTTCATGGGGTAGCCCCTGGTGAGTCCACCAGACTCCAGTGGAAAGCCACACATCCAAGACACATCGGCAGCACCAACTGGACTTGATGCATAAAAAGAAAGAGGACACAAAGCTGAGTGGGTGAAGAAGGGGTTGGATCTAAGGGATTGAGAGAGGGTGAATACAGTCAAAACTGCAAAATTCTCCATGTTCTCATTCTCAATTATATAAAACATTAGGTGGGATAATTAATGCTATTTATAAAGAAGAGTCAAGTCAGAAGAGTTGTGTGCAGAGGGTGTGGCACAGTGCCAACCAGCATGCACTGGAGCTAAAACCCAAGGGAGAGAAAGGGGACTAGGACACTCTGGGAGAAGACAGGAAAAGGGACAGCTTTGGTGCAGCAGGACAGCAGGACAGCAGGAGCACACCCCTGAAGGAAACTGGGTGTGGCTACTGAGGGTGGAGCCGGTGGCAAGGGAGGCAGGCTGGGTAACCCCAGGCTCTGCCCTAACAGCCCAGGCTTCTCCACCTCAGCCAAGCCAAGAACTGTCACTGTTCAGCATTGAGTTTCAGGACTCACTTCTGATGTGCACACCCATGTTCACAACAGCCAAGGATGAAATGGTAATACCTGCTCCAATACAGATGAACCCTGAGAGCCTGGGGCTCAAAGGAGACAGTCGCAGCGGGACATGTGCTGGGAGGTTCACACATAAGCATTTCTGCAGCAGCCAGAGTCAGAGAGCTGAAGGAAGGCCTAGGGGCTGGCAGGGGTGGGGGTGCTCAGTTCCTGTTTAGTGCAGATGGATTTCAAGTTAGGGATGATGAAAGGGTTTGGAGGGGATAGTGGTAGTGGTGGATGCATAGCATAAGTACTTTATGCCCCTGGACAGGACAGCTCCTGGTCATGGAAATGAAAACTTTTGTTACATTTAGGCCTAGCCATCCAATGGAGTGTAGAACAGGGTAACGTACAGAGACGTCAGCATGCTACCTTGCGGGTCAAAGGCCCTCAACAGAAATCTCCAGAAGCTGGAAGGGACACAGCAACCCTCCCACACCCTGTATTAGTGGGTTCATTCTCATAGCCTGCCCTGCCCTGCTGAACTTGTCTCTGCCACCTCCACTCTGCACAAAGAGCCATGGCCTGGACTCTGGGCTCACCCACCAGCCAAATGAAGAGGAATAGTTTATAAAACAGTAAGCCTGCATGAAATTGCTAAGCACATATATAAGGCTAATGCCACTGCTATATTAAAATACTAAATTCATTTTTATACTTTTTTATTTAAATTGCTGGGGCCACTTGCCATAGTTGATTAAAAATTCTAAGCAGGGTGCATTGTGTGGGCCAATTATGAGCAGGGTGTAAATGCTGTGAACATTACTTGGAATGTATAGGAAACCATTTGTGAAATGAAAATTCTTCTTTTTAAAAAAAAAAAAAAACTGTTTAAAAGGTGAGAAGAACCAGGGCTGGTGGCGCAGACTTCTAATCCCAGCCTTTCAGAGGCAGAACTGTAAGGTTAACTGGAGGATTCATCATTAACCATAAAGCAAGTTCAAGAGCAGCCTGGGCTACATGAGAGTCTGGCTCAAAAACAAAGTGGACTTAACTATATTAAAAGGAGAAACAGTTAAGGCAGGGCAAAGGCAGAGGCAGGTTTGCAGAGAGCCCATGCAGGTTCTCTGCAATGAATGACAGCCTAGTGGGTGTGGCTTCCCCCAAGCCAGCAGCACTGTCCCAGCCCACCATGCTGGACTGGTTGGTCGTCCATCCTAAACTTGTTTCTCCTCTTCCTTGGGCTCTTCCATGGCTGAACTTACAAGGACCCTGTGGTACGGACTCTGTTCCACTTTGTGAGAGGGGAGCCGATGCACTTTGGCTCGGAGGAGAAATCCATTCACTTAGCCACTAAGCATTTGCTCGTGGTTCCTCCATGCTAGGCACTGTCTTAGTAAGGATCCCAGGATGAACAAGCAGAAAAGGTCTGAGCCTGCCTGGATCTTGCACTGAATCAGAGAGATAACTAAGCAGAAACCCTCAGAGAGAAAACAATCACCATGGAAACAAACTCCAGTGCTGTGGTAGTGATGGATGTTTGCTTTGGTTTAGGCAAACAAGGGAAGGTTTCCTCGGGGTGGGACCTGGGCAAAAGGGAGGACTCACATGATATGTCCAACAACAGTGATCAAAAGGGTCCAAGGGCAGTGGGCACAGGGAGAAGGGAGCTCCCGTGCCAGCAAATCAAGCTGAAAGGGACCCTGAGATTGAAGACAAGGAGACCAGGAAGTCTTCAGAGGCCCCGTTAGAGCTACTCTCCTGAATGCTAGCTACGGGACAGCACCGGGGTCCCAAGCACAGAGCCTGTGCGTGTGCCAGCAGCTCCATGGCCTGTTGACATATCACCATGGTGATTTCCTTCTTTGGGAAACAGTTATGTTTGTTTTCTTTTCCCTATTCTGGACTGAGGCCATTTAATAATTACAAAATGTACAACCCATAATGTGTTCTAAACTGTCTCTGAATAGTATGTGGTTTTGAAATAATACATAAAAAGCTTAATAAAAATTAATGTGGAAAAGAGACTCATCAGCCTCACTTGGAAATAAAATCAGTATTAATTACTTTACCCACATTGACCCTGATGAGGTGGTGGTGGCAGGCCCATTTCCTCCATGTAGGAAGGGGGCATGGAGGAGACACTGCTCTCTGGCAGTCCCTCCAGCCCCCATTGTCCTATCACCACAGTCCTATAAATAATGGCACCTCCCTAGGGTTCCCCATGACATGTCTGTGTTGGGTCCCAGTGTAAGAATTGTATGAGGCCTGAGCTTGGCATATGGGGACACATGCTACCTGCTAGAGGTTTTTCCTTCACAGCCTCAAATCCTCAGGCCCAGTAGTCTCCAGGAGCTAACATGAACCCCAAAATCTTACTTGAGTGTGGATATGTTGAGTAACAGAGCAGAGTGTGGTAAATTCCCTACCATCTGTGACCACAACCCTGTCATGTGTCTAGGTAGCTCAGCCAGAAAGCATGAAGCCACAATTCTGGTCAGTCTACACCACAGGAAGCCTCAAACCAAGAGCTCCAGATGGGCTGTTTGGTGCCCCTGGAGAGCATAACAGTGGCATCTATAAAAGACAGGGTTTAGGGGACTCCTGCAGGAGCTCAGGCTGATTGAAGTAGACAGCATCACTATCCTCATCATATGTGAAAACAAACAGGACACACCCAACAAGGGCAGGAGTGTTGTCAGTGACCCAGTAAAGATACCTTGATGCATGATAGTTGAATTCCTTCCCAAGGTCTACCAGCCAAGCTTCACGGTCCCCTGTCCCATTTTGTCCCAGATACCTAGCCTCCACCCCTACTCAAGTGTAGCCCCCTGGACCATTCCTGCTATGGCACTCCCAAGTTCCCAAGACCAGCACTGCAGTAAGCCTCCTTAAGCAGCCCACCTACCCACCAGCTTTTCTTTCTGGTCTACAGAACAGATGGGGTCCCCTCCTCCCACCTTCCACACATGGTGGGGGGAGGAAGTATAAGAGCTGGTCTTTAATCTCAGAACTACTGACATCCTTGAGGATATTTTCTTGACAAAAACACACAGCTGGCTTTTCTTTTCCTTTCTTTATCCCTTAGAACTTTTTAATGTTCATTTGAGGTCCCTTAATGAAGAGGTAGAAGTAACAAAGTGGGCTCCTGGGTCTGGCTTCTCACTCAGTCACTTCCCTGAGTCTCTGTTTTCTCATCTTTAAAACAGATTATCTGTCTTGTGAGATTAAAGGAGACAACAAATTTAAATGACTCGCCCAAGAATCAAGCACACAATAAATGACAATATAAATTATTAAGTGGGATGAGGTAGTACTGATTATGGTGATGATGGTTGTGATGATGCCAGATATAAAGATGACAGAGATGATGATGACAGCAGCAGTGACCCAATGATGCTGGAGGAGATGACAGTGGCGATGATGACAGTGCTGAGTGATGAAGATGATGGTGATGGTGGAGATAATCGCAATAATGACCATGGCGGTGGCAAAGATGGTAAAGATATGGTGATAACGACATCAGTGACAATGATGATAGAGAAGAAGAGGAGGATGGTAACAATGTTATGATGATAAAGAGGACAGTGACACTGTTTATGAAGACAATGGGGTGTCTGCCTCTGGCTTATAGGCAAAATCTGGTCCATATGGCAAAAACGCTTGAGGGCTCAGGGCTCTGCTCACAGCCCAATCCACAAGCCAGAGCTCTGCCCCTCCCTCCCCCAGTCCTCAGGTCCTGCAGGCTCAGCAGATGCAATCTTGAATCCTTATTCATCAAAGAGAAGGTCAGGGGAAGGAGCCCCTCCCTGAACTTGCTCACATTCACAGAAACCTCTTTCCAGTCACCCATCCACAGGCTTGTCCCACCAGCAGCCCCATCCTTGTCCAGGAATCCTAACTCCGACATCTTCCCTCCCAGAATCCTAACTGCTACTCAAGTTGTCTGCATTCTACTTTTGTTGGGAATGACATCACTTCAGACTAAATCTACCAAACATGAAACACTGAATGGCTTCTCACGATAACAGGAGATACCATGGGAAAATTGCCACATTAGACACTGCTTATTATCTGGGCTATTTTTGTTGCAACCAACACAGCATAGACATAAACAAACAGCACAGAGCCCCAGTAGCCAAGCTGGAATCCCCACAGGCGTCACTCCAAGCAAGCTGCTGTGCTGCACGCAGGACAAGGCACAGAATGATACTGCTCAGCCCTGGGTCTCCGGCTCCCATGAGATTTAACAGGAAATCAATGAGGAGGGCAGAGTCTGTGGAGCCGTGTTTCCACCCCTGCCCATCACTCCACAGCCTTACACTTCTGACAGCCAGAAATCATGGGGAGTTTTCAGCTCCAAGCCTTCCATCCTGCCAGTATCTGAGGGTCCAGCCAGGGGCTCCCCGGGGCTCCCTCCATTCCTGGATGGAGCCAACGGCTATTCTCAAACCATAGCAGCAACATAAGCATCCACTGTCAACCATCACCTCACACTCCAGGAAGGGAAAAAAATCATTCATTTTTGGCTCAGAAAAGCCTTGGAAAAGTTTACTTTTTTGTAAATGTTTTCTTTACCAAAGCTAAGTCCCAGAGCTGATGTGATGTGGGGTGGATTAGACAATTAAAGTAGGCGCACAGAATACAAATCTGAGTTTGTTCAGCTGGGTCGAGAGGATCTCACCATTTCCTTCCTCCCCCAAGTCAATTTACTCAGAGAACAGCCTTCTCTCCAGATAAGCACATTGACTTTAAAATAACGTGCGTGCCAACAGCTGCAACCCCGAGACTGGAGCAGACAGAGCTGTGGCAGCGAATGATAATTAAATATATTTTCATCATCCGTCATTTCTTCTTTTTTTTTTTTTTCTGCAGGTGCCAGGGTAATAAATCTAAACTCGCCTCTTTTGTCAGCTGGCAGTGAACACATTTTAACTTGAGATCTCTCGGGAGGAATTAAGAGTCACTTGGCCTTGTAAAGGAGAAAGGGTTTTTACTTCCAAACTGCCAAGTGGGGAGCTCACAGCTGATTGGTTTCATGATACTTTATTATTTGACAATATATATGCGTCAGGTTGTATTTCAGAACACCACACCTACAGGATAACCAGGGCTCCAAGAGATCCATCATCTGACTCCAGAATAAAAACCTATTTGAGAAGATTTTCACCACTATTTCTTTTTATGAATCCCAGATTTAATGTATTATTGACTTAGGTTTATTCCAATATTTTAGAACTTTTTCAGCATTCTTTAAATCCCCCAACAGCCTTTTTTCTTCTTGTAGCACATCACCGGGCAAGCTGTTGCCAGTGCGGCCTGCAGCCTGAGGTAAGTGCTCTCGATTGGCCTAAGGAGTTTGCTTGACTTTTTATTTTGACAGTTTAACAGCTCCTTCTCCCCAGGGGCAGCCTCATGTGAGCAGTCCTCAGGAAAGCCTGCTGATGTGCACCTCCCAGCTTCCTCAGCCTCTCCTCTCCCTCCCAGCTACAGGTCCTCTGCAAAATACCTTCACTAAAGGGCAAGCCAGGCTAAACCCAGGGAAGGCAGAGGAGAAGACATGGGGAGGTACCGCTGCTGTGGGCCTTGGGTGATACCTGCCCATCACAAACCAACCCTGTGCCATGGTGAAGCACAGCCTATGACACTCAGAGGCATGAGACTAGGCCACCCACCATTTCCAAGCTACTTTCCCCTCTAATCCTCAAGGAAATTTTCGGGAAAGGAAACCCACACCTTGTCCTACCCACCTCCACATCTACAAGTCCTCAAATACTAACCCCTAAAACAGGTGACATGGACATATGATAGAGGAAGGGCTTTGAACATGCTTCCTTAGAAAGGAAGAAGCACATTCACCAAGCTATGACCAAAGACCATGAACAACGGTAACTTCTAGAAGCACACTTGAATTTTTCAGGTCTACACTGCACAGATGAGACCTGGGCATAGGAAAAACAAAACAAAACAAAACAACCCAGAAACCCTAAGGTCGTCAGGCAGTCTGAAGACACTTTACTAAACACTAAAAGCCCTGCTTCCACTGGCTAAGGTGGGTCCCATGGCCATTCCAAACAATGGAATGCCAGGTGACACAATTCCAAAAGATACTACAGAGAACACAGCTTGAGGGGCTCCCCCAACAAAGTCCCAGCTAGCTTTTATTCCGAAGCTGAGAAGCCGATTCTGAAGGCTGTGTGGATATGGAAAGGGCCCAGAGGAACCAACAAAACTGAAAGCAGAGACAGCTGTGATTCAGATGATCCCATGACGTGCACACAGCTACCTGCGTCAGGACAGTGTAGTATTGGCTTAAAAATAGATGAGCAGATCAATGAAACAGATCCAGAAATAAACGGTCACAGATGGTGACAGATCACTCTTTACAAGGGAGCAAACTATGATATGGAGGCTCCCAGTTAACGTTGCTCCAGTCATTGGACCCCTCAATGAGGAAATATGAGCACTGCCCACTCTGCATACCACAGGAAAAAGAATGAATCAGAAGTTAGGTGGTGGCAGCGCATGCTTTTAATCCCATTATTTGGAGGCAGAGACAGGCAGATTTCTGCGAGTCAAGTCTAGCCTGATCTCTGGAGTGAGTTCCAGGACAGCTATACAGAGAAACCCTGTGTAGAAAAAAAGAGAAAGAGAAAGAGAGAGAGAGAGAAAAAACACAAATGGAAAGCAGACTAGTGAGATGCTCACGCATGCTGGCTGCCAAGGCTGAAAGCTTGAGTTTGAACTCCAGGACTCACACGTTTGTCCTCTGACTTCCAGATATGTGCTGTGATGTATTCACACACACAAGTAAATAAATGTAATAAAATACAAAATTTGGGGCTGTAGAGACAGCTCAGTAAAGAGCACTGACTGCTCTTCCAAAGGACCAGGGTTCAGTTCCCAGCACCCACACGGTGGCTCACAAACATCTGTAACTCCAGTTTCAGGGCATGCAGTGCCCTTTTCTGATCTCTGAAGAAAATGGGCACACACATGGTGTACAGGCAAAAACACTCATACATGTAAAAAATGAAATAAATCTAAAATAGTTTTTTTTAGAAACTGTAGTTCAGTAGTAGAGTGCCTCCTTGGCATTCACAAGGCCAATCCCCAGTAACAACAGAAAACTCTGAAACATTGGAGAAATGTATTTATTCATATAAGTTGTTTAGACATAACATAAGAACACAATCCAGCCAGGTGGTGGTGACGCACACTTTTAATCCCAGCACTAGGGAGGCAGAGGCAGGCAGATCTCTGTGAGTGCAAGGCCATCCTAGGCTATGTAGTGAGTTCCAGAACAGCAAGGACTGTTATATAGAGAAAACTTGTCTCAGAAAATCAAAAACAAAACAAAACAAAAAAAGAACCAGGAATGAACTTCTGTTCTTCAAAGATACTCTGAGGAGAATGAAAGGGGCAGTCAGACTGGAAGGCAATGATTTCAAAGAATCTGTGGTATGATTGACAGAGGGGAGTCTCTCAGTGTTTAATGGTAAGAACAAAACCCAGTGCTTTGTTTTTGAGATAAGGTCTGACTATTGCCCCAGCTGTTCTGGAACTCACCCTGTAGACCAGGTTGGCTTCAAACTCACAGAGATCCACCTGCCTTTGCCTCCTGAGTGCTGGGATTAAAGGCATGTGCCACTAAACACAGTTTAAAAAACAAACAAACAAACAAACAAACAAAAAACCAGGTAAATATTTAGCAGATATTTCTCAAAAAACACAGGAGTTTAACATGAAAAGGATATGAAAATTAAATACACAAAAGATGGACTACATGCCTATTAGGTTAAATGAAGTTAATATGGCTAATCACACAAAGGGGGTGAAGGCAATGTAGAGAAGCTGGACTTCTTACTCCCTGATGGGATGGTAACTGGTACAGCCATGTTGAAAACAATGACAGTCTCTGCATGGTTAAGCCATCCTACCCTTTGTTGTCAGCTGATATTTGCCCCAACTATAAACTTATTGTGATATTAATTAACTTTAATTTTGACACAATCTAGACTCATTTGAGAAAGGGGTCTCAGTGAGGGGCTATCTAGCTCAAGTTGGCCTATGGGGAATCATCTTGATTATATTAATTGAAGTAGAAGACCTGCCCACTGTGGGAGGCACCATTCCCTGGGCAGGGGGTCTTGGACTGTAAGAGTGTAGAAAGCAAGTTGAACGCTAGCATGTGTGCATTAAAGAGAAAACACATCCACATAAAGACATTCATTTGTGCAAATGCTCATGACAGCATTATCTGTAACTGTCCAAACCTGAAAACCTGAATATCTATCAACAGGCTAATAGACAAACTGTCTCAGACCCATAAAATGGAACATGACTCAGCAGTAAAAATCAATGGATTTCATATACACACAAGGGATGGATCTCAAAGTCATCATGCTGAGTGAACAGACAAAAGAACAGGATATAGTAGTGTACTGTATTTATATAAAACCCTCAAGATGAGAGATGGCTCTGCAGTTAAGAGCACCTGTTGCTCTTGCAGAGAACCCAGAGTTCAGTTCCCAGTACCCATGTTGGGTAGTTTATAACCACCTGCAATTCCAGCTCCAGGGAATCCAACATCCACTCTGGCCTCTGTAAGCACATGCACGCACATATGTACATACTTACATGCAGATGTGCACACAGACACACACAATAAAAAATAAATCTCAATTAAAAAATTTTGAAATGTAAAACAGTCTATAATGACAGAAGGTAGATCCACAGCTCCTTAAAAAGAGGCCATGCCTGTAAGAAGGGACCGAAGGCCAAAGGACACACTGGGAGAAAGGGACACCTTTCCTGTCTTGGTTCACTTTTTTGTGATGCCAAAACTCACCATGTTGTCCATTGTCGATGCAGCTTATTACACGGCAATTAGCCTTCAGGGAAGCTTTTCATTTAAGTGTGCAATGTGAGCAGTGTCCTGTGGGGTTGTGTGAGGAGGCTCCAGTCAGCACAGGTGCTTTTTGTCCAGGAGAGGAGGAAAATGAGTTGTCAAAAGAAACAGTAATTTGCCTGTCACTGTTGGTGAAAAAGTGTGCACCCCAACTCAAAAAGCACACCCATTCTTTCTCTCATCCCCCCACACCTCAAATGACAGACGCGCCCCGAGGGTACAAAGAGGGCTTTTCACCTGCCAGAAACCAGAATGAGAGCTCTGATGATGTGCTCACTGCTCTGGGCCTTGGCCCTGGGCCTGCACATCTGCATGCAGATGTGTAGGCACACATATATAGCCAGATTGCCCAGCTGGCTGAACTGGGTTTGGGCAGATAACACTTTGTACCTAATTTCTACCTAATTTCTTCATGTCTGAGGGAAATAGTAATCTCCACCCCCCAGGGCTGTCATGATCCAACAAATTATCATTCGTGTGATTCTTAGCACAGTGTAGGAACTCAATAAATGCGTGCTACATTTAGCACTTTATGACTAAATTATCTGGAGAGACACGTGCTGGGATGTGGCAAGGTCCTTGTGTCTGCTAGAGCAACTGTCTCTAGTCTATCTGTTTTCTAGTACTTCCTTTTCATCATTGACATCAATAAGAGACCCACATGAGTAAATAAGTCAGTGTGCTAGGATTTATGGCGCCCCCTCCACCAGCCCTGAACTCTGCAGATGTGCAGAGGTAAAGGGATCAGCCTTTACCCACTCTCCACCCACAGGTAAGCAAACGTTCTAGAAGTCTTGCACATACTGCAAGCAGCAGGTGAACACAATACAGAGGCATGATGAGATCTCTCTTCATGCTGGCTCCTTGCAGATTTACATTCTAACCTGATTGGGAGCTTTTGCACTGCAGATGAGGACCACCACTCAGAGCCAGAGAACAGAAGACTGAAAGCTGAAGTCCAGACACGGAGCAGGGCAAACAAGTTGGGAATGACAGGCCGCAGCTCCCCACCTGACCTGACAATGGTGAGCTGTGAGCTTCCGAGAGGCATAAGATCCAGCATAGGGGCTGTGTCTGAGGCATTTAACCTGCACCCCAGAGGCTACATGTGACAGCAACATGGTTTCTCATATCCCTAAGAGGGATGCAGAAGCAGCTGACAGGAGCTGGCTCTGACAACTCAATACCTAAGGCTAGACCTTACCTCCCTCTGTAGCTCACATCAATAAACCAGCCAATTTTGGGTTAGGATTAGGTACTAGAGATTGAGCCTGGGTCTTACACATGCTCAAAGAACTCCACCACATGGGTGGTGGTGGCGGCGCACGCCTTTAATCCCAGCACTCAGGAGGCAGAGCCAGGCAGGTCTCTGCAAAACAAAAAAACTCTACCACAAAACTACTCATCCAGCCCTTGGGGGAGATTTCAGTTGGTCTAGAAAACACAGAATGAAACAAGGTAATGCTTGTGTAGTCTAGTGAGATGAGAGATTGATATAGAAATTAAAATAAGTTATAGAAAGAGAAGGCCCTGTGTTTGTGTACCCAACTTTTCACTTCATGTTTGTCCTAACTATAAACTTACTGTGACAGTTTGTCAATATCACAACCAACCATTACCAGGGAAAGGAGTCTCAATAACAGACTGTGTAGCTCAGTTGACTGTGGACATGTCTAAGGGAGATTGTCTTAATTACATTAATTGAGGTGGGAAGACCTGCCCACTGTGGGTGGCACCATTCCCTGGGCATCCGTGACTGTACAAGAGTGTGGTAGTCTGAATAAGAATGACCCTCACAGGCTCACAGATTTGAATGCTTGATCATCAGGGATGGCACTACTTGAAAGGGATTAGGAGGTGTGGCCTTGTTGAAGGAGGTGTGTCACTGGGGGTGGGCTTTGGGGCTCAAAAAGTTCAAGTCAGGCCTGGTGTCACTCTCTCTTCCTGCTGCCTGCCTATCTGGATGCAGAACTCTCAGCTACCTCTCCAGAATCACGTCTGCCTGTGTACCACTGTGCTTCCCACCATGACGGTAATGGACTAAACCTCTGAATGTAAGCAATCCCCAATGATTTTTTTAAAAATTAGGAGCTGCCATGGCCATGGTGTCTCTTCACAGCAGTTAAGAAAAAGAGTAAGAAACCAAGCTGAGCTCTAGTATGTATGCATTAATTCATGGCTTCCTGCTATTGTGGATGTGACGTGACCAGCTGCTTCAAGTTCCTGCTGTCTTGACTTCTCAATAAGAGACTTTCACCTAGAATTTCCTCAAGGTGTTTTTGTCAGAATATTTTATCATAGCAACAGGAAACTAAGACACTCACAGCTGCAGACAGTAAACAGCTCTGGCGCATTATGGTATGCTGGGACCCTCAACACAAATGGAGTGAGACTTGCACACTCCTGGGGACAGATGAGTGGATAAGTGACTCATTTGGGGCAAGAGAACAAGGCTGACAGTGGAAAGGCTCACAAGGACATTAGCGGAACCAGGAAGTGCTGGATAACCCACAAAAGCATTTCTGCAGCTACAACAAGAGAAACCAAGTCCATCTAAGACCCAGATCCCAACCAGGGGCCCACAACCCTGTGAAGACAGTGTCAGGGAATGCTGTAGGAATGGTGCCAAATTGATGCTAGATTAAAGAGAGAGCAAGTGCCCCAGGTACTCACCAATAGAAGGACCTGTGTTATTTGTGAAGTTTACATCCATCCTCCAAGGGACAGGAAGGGACAACTGGCTATTTCACCATTCTTTCAGTCATGCTACATTTATTCTGCTGGAAGAACTGTCCTTCACTTGGGGACCATGTCCTTCCAACTTTTCTCTGATGAAATTAGTGATACATGGGACCTGGAATTCTTCTAAGTCTTACTTGGCAAAATTAAAAGTCCTTCAACTTGGAAGTCCCATCCATCTGCACAAAGAACACACTGCCTTGTAAAGCATCACCACAGAGAGAGACTTAACAAGAGTGAAAAGTAGGCCCAGTGCATGGCTAAATGAGAGAGAAGAACAGTGTCTTCCACAGGCATGAGGAAGCCTGGGTTCAGAGGGCAGGGAGTAGGAAACAGAGAAACTGGGTCTCCTCTCATCAGAGCATTCCTGTTTGGAGAATGACTTGGAAAGCAACTCTTGGGAAGTGAGTGGGGTCTTTCACAGGAGAGGTTGAAGACAGAAGACTTTGAGGTAGGGAGACAAGAAGGTGCAAAGGACCCAAGGTGAGATGGACCGAGTGAAGACTGGCAGAAGGCCAATGCAGCCTAACTCAGCAACCCCAGTTAAGGCCCTGCCTGGGAAGGAGCAGCCATGTCTTCTCTCAGAACAGTAGATGTGGAAGGCAGATGGGTAAACAGAGGTAGAGGGAGGGCTGGCACCCTTGTTTAATAGGAAGCAGTCCTGTCCACCAGAGCTCAGTCAGTAATACCTAAGACAGGCGCCTGCTGGATACAAAGGTCAGCTATGATCCCTTCAGACTCCCCATTTTATAAATTGGGGTGGGGGGCTTGCAGAGCTCCCAGCCCTTTGAAGCTGTGGCTTTCAGCACTTCAGGGAGGGCACACACCCACCAGAGCAGCAAAGAGGATTCTCCACTGTGCATGGGGGGCTGCATTCCCGGAGATGCTATGGCATAGCCACAGACTTGAAAGAGAGGAAGGGTTCACTGAGCCCACATCCTGGAGGAGCCATATCTTCAAATACTTCCATGAATGTGGACATCGCATCCACCCCAATAGCTAGATAGCAAGGCTGATGCCCCAGCAAAAAAAGGATGCAGAATCTACCTCTTCCTGTCCTGAGAGATGGGGGTGAGATGGGAGGGGGTACCTAGACCTGCCTATCTCTCCTGCAGACCACCCTAATTAGAACACAGGAGTCAGGACCTGAGGGATTGGGATCTGCTTCTCAGTGACCAGGAGATGCCCCCAAGAGTCTAGAACATTTGTTTCTTAACTGCTCTGAGGCCTGTGGAGGCCAAAGACCTGCAGGACATTTTAAGCTCCTAGGTGTAGGTGGGGAGGGATGCAATCTTCAGTAGAACCTGGAGTCTGTCAGACATGCCTAGAGTAATTTGGTTTCACCACTGGTCATTCTTTTGAGATGATCCTTTAAGAATGCCATGTCATTGTGAAACTGGGTTCTTGGGGCTTGCTGAGATAAAAAGCAAGTTTCTTGGAGAAAAAAAAAAAAAGCAATATGGAACAGGAAATGAGGATGAAGGAATTCAGTGTGACTCTAGGTTTTCAAGTTTACATAGGATTTGAAGGGCACACAGCCCACACAAGTGATATGGTCACAAAGGGCATTTTTAAAAAATCATGTATGTTTTCAAACAACTATTAAGGTTTTAGAACATGAATTAAGGACTTTGGGTCTAAACTAGATAGATACTGTTAGATATTTAAGTCTAAGGAGGTCATTTAACCATCAGTTACAGAGAGACTTAGGGGCCAACAACCCAGGTACTTCTGATCTGGAAGGAAATGGCCTCAAACATCCTCAAGACATCTCCCACCCCAAAACAGAATTGGTGGCCACAAGATGATGTTGGGAGCATCTCTCAGGATGGTCAGATACAATCTTGAACCAGTGACTGAAGGACTTACTTCATCCCCCCCATCAGCCCATGAAGGATTTATTTCATGCTCCCACAAGCTCCTTTGTCTGAGGTGCAGAGTAGCCTGGCACAATTAGTAGTTTGTTGATATTCAGCATGCTTCTCCTGTGGGTACAGTAGGAGGCAGCACAGCTGAGAGGTATTGGGACCACCCACTACCCCTAGTGGGCAGATCTGCTGGGAACCCCAAGATCTCAGCTGGTCAGCATTGAGTGGGTCTCTTTGGAGGGGATGATGGTGAGCTCTGTGGCTGTGCACCTTCTATCCACAAGGTCTAACTGGGACTCGGCCTTGCCTCTCTGTGACTGAAACCCAGCAAGGATGCTTGGACAATTGAGTGCCAACTCCAGTCACCTTGAAGAACTGTCACAGGCTGTTTGATCACACTCTGCATAACAGTCCTGAAGTCAGGACTGGAAGATGTACAGGCATGACATTCAAGAAAGCAGGGCTGGCAGAGGCTGTGGGGCAGCAAAGGTGTTGGGGAAAGGATGTAGAGGTGAGGCAGGGCTTCCAGATGATGAACTATGGAAGAAGACTCAGCTTCCCCTGGTCCCAGGCTCTGGGAACTGCCTTCCCCTAGACCTGCTGCCCCATGCTCAGTGGGTAATGCTGGTCCAAGAGCAGGGCCCAGTCATTGGCACTGGACACTTAATGGCTCACTACCCAGATGAAGTTGTCAAGGTGCCAGCTGTGAAGGGCTCAGCATGGCCAGAGCCTGACATTGATAGTCACAGCATAGTCTCTCGTCATATCCAAGACAGCTACAACCATATCACAAGAAAAAAAGTGCCCAGAGAGATCAGACCAGGGGGCAGCTGTGGCTGCCAGAGTCCATCAAAATCGCTATTTGCAAGATTCTCGCCAGCTCTACTCAATGTGTTGCCAGCCCGAGTGCTAAATCCCCAGCGTAGTAATAGAAAGAGTATTCATAGGCACTCTGGCTTCCAATAAGATGTGAGAACTTAGCTCACATTTTTGAAAGTTTATAAATAGCCTCAGCAAAAGAGCTGGGACACGCTTCTTAGTAAATACAGCTGACCCATTTTCCTCCGTCTTCACCAGGAATAAAGAGATTGTTACATGGAGAGTACAGGACAATCTAAATATACACTTCCTGCTCACAGGGCCAAGACCAGAAAAAGCAGAGTTGATGTTCTGTGAGTAAGGGGGAGAAGCCAGGCAGGGGAGGGCTGGTTGTGATCACTTCTGCATGCACTGCCACCATGTGGACAGAGCTGGGCTCTGATGCCCCATCGGGGTAAAAGGGGCAATGCTCGCTCTGGGCTTTACAAGCTACTGCAGATCATGGAGACAGCCTCTCCCAGCTGAGCTTCTTGCCAGGGATTTTCAGTGGCCTTTCCGAGTCTTTGGTTTTGTTTTGTTGTTTTGTTGGTTTTTTTTTTTGGCTCTCAGCTTCAAAGAAGCCATGGGACTCCTCATTTTGTCACTACAGCCTTGAGAAAGGTACTTGGCCTGGGACAGGCACACAGTAAATGTTTGTCAGATGAATAAATTTGTGGTTAAGTGGCCCAGCTTGTTACTGATTCCAGGTAAGTGTCCATTCACTTGTCATCCACAAACCATCTGGTCCTTCAATGTGGAGAGCTATAGACCAGCCTGGAGAGAGCAGAGCATTTATGATGAATTTCATACCATCCTGCTGGCAAGAACTGCAGTATTAAATAATTCACCAAACTCGGCAGATCCAGGGGATTCGGAAGGAAAACTGCCTCAGCAATTGCATGGGACCAGTGTGTGTTTGTTGCTCTGTCCACAGCACCCAGAGTGTGCCTAGCTCAGTCTCTACTCACAAACGGACGGGAGGATCTGAGCAGCCAATAGTACTTCCGTTTCTACTTGTCTAACCAACTCCCTGACCCTGGCCTCAGAGATGGCTACTGTGTGTTGGCTGAGGCTACTGACAAATCAACCTGAATGGAAGAACAATCAGTAACTCCCTTTTCAGGAGCTGTGTGAAGGTCAGAGAGCAAAGACTCCCATCTCTGCTCTCCCAAGTAGATGCAAAAAGAAGCAGGCTGGCTAATTTGGGCCAAATGGGGGAAAGGGCACCTGGGCTGGCAAGTCACCGTTTCCGAGGATCGGTCTGCATCCCAAGGAAGGAAATGTGGGGACACAGCCAGCATGGGGCAGAGACATAGAAACTCAAAAAGGCTTTGTGCTAAAACAGTGAGCCTCAGAGAAGGCAACTGACAGCTGGGGAAGCCTGGGTCAACAAGGAGGCAAACAGTGAGGCTGCCAACCCAGGCTAGGGAAGCAGCCATGTGTGGTCCCCTCAGGGCCTGGCTGGGTGCTGCAAAAGGGTCACACTCTCTTCACTTCCCTAGGAATCCCTACCAGGAACCTCCAGAGCATGTCAGGCCTTAAAACTGTTCACCCCTTCCTGCCTCGGGTTCTGAGGAGGAGGCTCCTGCTCCCAACATGACTGCAGCATCTCTGCATCCTGCAGGAAGTCTTGCTCAAAGAAGGTTCTCTGTGGTGGTTGAATGCTGCTTCTTTACAGAGCAAGAGCCTGCCATTCTGGGGTTTTCTGTCTGTGTTCCTGGAGTCTGTTCTTTTATTGGTTATTTCTCTAACTTGACTTTAATTCATTGTCTCGGTTATGATCATAAAAGACTGTAATTGATACTTATTTGATGGAATCTACCTTATTCATGAAATTTATTACTTCATCCAAGTACAAGCAGGAACCAGAAAGTGGAGTTCGCTGCTGTTACCACTAGCAAGCTGCCTACCCGAGCAAGGCACTCCAGCAGCCTCCTTCCTGGAACTTTTAGGGAACAGGGGCAGCACTCCAACACTCCAGTGCTCCAAATTAAAACCTGGCCCCTGGGGGAGCCTCAGCCCTGGCCTACTGGTTGTAAATGCAGGATGGTTTTAAAACATGTCTGCACAGCCTCCGGCATTCCTCCTGCCAAGAAGTGGTGTCTGGTTCCCTCTTCATGAACAGGCTGGCTAGCTCACTTGTAACTAAGACACTAAGGCAGAAGCAGCACTCATGACTTCAAAGGCCCTGGTCTCCATACATTTGGATCCCATGTGAAAATCTACTTGCTGAGGGTTACACAGAGGGAGGGGTGCCATTTAGGCCCTGCTGCCCTTCCCCAAATGTCCACATTTCTCCAGACTCTCAGAGGGAGGGGTTTTAGGATGACTCATTCCAGTACTATGGGATTACACAAAAGCTTCTGGGCCAACCCAGAACCAAAAGAGCCAGGCACATCTTGCACTGCTCTGTCAGGAGTAATTTGTTATGAAGCCAGGAACAACTGGAATATACAAGCCTGAGAGCCCCGGCCAGGCCCTTCCCTCCATTTCTCCACTTGCTTTTCTGAAACAAGAGGACTGGGGACCAGGAACAGGTTCTTGCCAGTGTTTGGTTAAATGAGAAGAATTTAAAAGGGGACATGGGGGGAGGTAACCTGGAACAAATCCTGCAAAAAGCCGAACGTGTTCCACCAAAACATCCTTCGCCTTGAAGGCATGCCCCTCCTCTATTTTTGGTGTTCAAATACGCTTTATAAGAGGATGGTAACTCAGTGGGAACTGGCTTTGTTTGTTTGTTTGGTTGGTTGGTTGGTTGGTTGGTTTGGTTGGTTTGGTTTCGAGACAGGGTTTCTCTGTGTAGCTTTGCACCTTTCCTGGAACTCGCCTTGGAGACCAGGCTGGCCTCAAACTCACAGAGATCTGCCTGCCTCTGCCTCCCGAGTGCTGGGATTAAAGGCGTGCGCTGCCGCCGCCGCCGCCACCACCACCACCACCAATACCACCCGGCAGGAACTGGTTTTTAACAGCCTCATTTGCTCAAATTTGGGAGTCAGCCATCCTGTATCCACTCACAAAGGTGTCTAAGATTTGACCAGCCTGCAACATGCCAAGTAGCTGTCACTCCACATCTGATAGACTGTTATTCATGAAATATCTTAAAGAAGGCTAGTCTACCTCCCAAGATGCTTGCAAACCCTGCCCTGACTTATCAGCTCAAGTGCTTGGCTTGAATTGGTTTAAAACAATTCTAGATATCCAAGGGAACAGAGAGGATAAGGCTCCAATAGCCAGCTGAGCAAAAGCTGCCTCATGTCCTAAGCCACAAGCCTATTCCAGCCAGCACCTGCCCCATCAATGCAGGCCAGGGCAGTGCACTGGACAGAGAAACACACAGACCTGCGGAAAACAGTGTCAGCAGATCCAGTTTCCAAAAACAGAGTGTTTTCAGGTCACAGAATAGAAATCCACCAGCCAAAAAGCACCGTTGGCTTCATTTCTAACACAGTAAAGAGGCACAAAAAGGTTCGGCTGTTTTCTGTAGACTGGGGTGGCTTTAGAGTTGCCACACCCAAGTATCTGAAGTAGTGAAAGCCCCAACACCACTGGGCCGGGGCCAGGCTTGCTCACCTCTCCAAAGAAAGCCAGGAGACGGGCAAGTGCCTGTGCCCACGAGGAAAACATGGTAGGGTGTTTGTATCCCTCTGCTTCCCATGACATTGCCTCCCCATCTCTGTGGCCAACTGTGGGGAGGCCGAGATGAGATGTGTGTGCTGCCCACAAGCCAGATCTGAAGGAGCCAGTTCTAGCTTCCTCGGGTGAGGCTATGGGCAGGCCAGGCCATGCTGAAGCCTTCCTGAACGTGGGTGAATAAACAGCATTTGGAAGCCAAGGTATTCCTCAAACACAAATAGTACAGTGAAGCCGAGACATTTATATGCAATTGGGAGACATTTATCCTGTGACAACATTCTATTCCAATGACTTTTCTATTACCACCAATGATTAATGATGTAAATTCTGTCACTTGGGATGATGGATGCAGGGCAGCTAAGGGGCCTTTGCATAGATTGCTCAAACTCTGGCTTCCCATTGGCTCCCAGGACAAATGTGGTCTGTATTTCAAAAAATACTCTTCTTCCTCAGTACTCCCCTGAAGCTGCCGGCTCGGTCCTGGGGGAGAGGTTGCTTCTCTCATATGTTTGCCTGTTCAGCTTCAGAGCTGTGGATGTAATCCATTCAGGAATAGTTACCTAAGTCTCCCCAAATAGGAGCTGGGGAGACTGTTCTAGGCACTGCTACCTCAGAAGAAGTTTAAAGTACACATGAGAGCCTTCTGAGTGCTGGGCACAACCCAGCCTGTCAGATTGCAGGGAAGCCAGTGCCTCTGTCCTTGTCATGTGGGTCCTGTTACCCTGAGTGTCTTCCTCATGGCCTAATCACTGAAGAGCCCTGGTATTGTTCTGTGGTTCCACCTCTGCCTTCCCTTAAGCCCGGTGCCTTTATGGGCTCCTGTGGGGGAGAGATGAAATTACTTCCCCCTCTGGGGCTCCAAGGTCAGTGCAAGTGATCTCTTCTCCAGCCAGCCAAGTCTAAGACTGAGAGACTTTCCTTGACACAGCTCCTAACCTCATCCTCAGTGATGGACGACTGTGTCTTCAAGGTTCCTTTTCTTAACACTTGACTCTGTCTTCTCTCCAGATCCACACTCCTGGCCACCATCACCTGGATTGAAAATAGCGAGTTCATGGCCTCTCAGTTCTCCTGGCTCAGATCCTGTTGACCTGGACCTCCCCTCTGAGCCGGGTGTCATCAGTTGTGCCCACCTCACCTGGCCTTTGCATGACCAGGCTGGGCATCACCAGCACCCATAACCCCCTTCATCATCACCCTCCAGCCTTCTCCAGTCTCCTGTTGTGCTCCTATGATGTTACATCATTGAGGAGCTACTTTACGCCCTGCCTGTGACAATCCTCCTGTCCCAATGTCCTTTATCTGGCCAGCTCTGCTCAGAGAAGTCATCCCTGAGTAGGCCACATGGCCTCTCCCTTCCCCAGAGGGTAAGCTGGTGTCCTCACTGGTCATGAGAGCACTTTTGCAGAGCTCTCACATCTGGCACAGTGCCTTCATAGCTTGAGATCCAGTACACACTTTTTCATGGGTAGAAAACAGAGAACCTACTGAAGGTCGGGGAGTTTCCTCCTGATTCCCATAAGGCAATCACTTGAGGCCCAGAACTAAGGCCAGTTCACGTCTGCACTCCAAAGGGTCTCAGAGTGCAGAAGGTGGAAGTGGGGTGGGAGGGGTGTCAGAATATGCTCATGCACAAACCAACAAGGAAAGAAATGCCAGTATAAAAGGGAAAACCTAGAAGACTAGTGGCCTTGTCATTAAGGCAAAGGCTTAAAAGTTTAGAGAAGAGAGAATTGATGCCCAGCAAACATTCTGGCCTATAAATCAAGCTGTTGTAAATGCCAAGGGAGAGCTGCTTGGTCTCCCTGCTGAGGAAGGCAGCAGTAACTCAGAGGTGGGCGGGGCAGGCCTTACAGGAACTCAGGGCTGCGCCTGGATCCGGATTCCTGGCACTCCTAACTCAATTTGGCCATCTCTCTCCACGTCCTTTCTTGGAAAACAGATGAGCTTTCTACTCCGAGATGCCTGGGCTGTGCCAACAGGTGGAAAAGCCCAATACCGTTCAGCCAGAGTGAGACCAGGAAGTCTTTGTGGTGCTGGGGATCCCTGCCTGGTGGCAGGAAAGAACAGGGGTAAACCCCCAAAACCTCACATGTACTGGCTCTTCCCTCCTCCCCTGGCAGCCTGGTCACCTCCAAGGCTCTGGAGTCCTGGAACAAGAAGGCAGGGATGGCACTCAGGGAGGGAAGCAGGCCTTGAAGACTCTGGGCTCCAACACCCGACACAAAGCATGATGGAACCACCAAAAGCAAGGAGGCACACCCAAAGCTAAAGAACTCATACCTGAGCCAAGGAAGAACCACTTGGAAATCAGCCAACAGGACAGGGGGTTCTTGCTCTGCTTCCTGGTTCAGCAGGTTGAGGTTGGCTTGTCTTTAAAGACAGAGTAGCACATGACCTCCGCTGGCCACAAACTCATCATGAGGCAGAGTGAACTTCTAACTCCTGAGTGCTAGCTTGCAGGCATTGTTATCACACCCAGTTTGCCCAGATCTAGTTAAGGGATGGGACTCAGAACGTGAAGCATGCTAAACAAGCACTCCACCAACTGAGCTATGTTCCCAGTTCCACTGCGATCTTCTTGGTATCACTAACCCAATGACTGACTGACTGCACCTTCTGCCCCACGTGAGCGGCCATGGCTGCCAAAGATGGGCTGGAAAGCCCAGGGGTTGCTTCCTCCAACTGCCCTCCTGTTCTGGACCTGCCATGTGGTTCCATCCCCTCAGTTCAGGGACTCTGGCCTTTGCAGACCATTCCTTATAAGGACAAGTGTGGACTTGGCTCTGAAGGGCCACATGGCCTCCCTGGTCATCAAGGCTCTTGATGAAAGCCTGGGCTCCACCCATAGAGCAGAGACAGAGAGGCTGACTACTAAAGCCCCAAGATGGGACAGTACAGATCTGGAGAGGGAAATTATAAAATACAGAAATTCACAGCATTTAAAGATTACTGCATCTCAGGGCTAGAGAGATGACTCAGAGGTTAAGAGCACTGACTGCTCTTGCAGAGGTCCTGAGTTCAATTCCCAGCAACTACTAGGTGGCTCACAATCATCTATAGTGGGATCTGATGCCCTCTTCTGTCATGCAGTCATACATGCAAATAGAGCACTCATATGCATAAATAAATACACCTTTTAAAAAATAAGAAAAAAGTATTGCATCTCTAGGGGCTGGAGTGATAGCTTAGCAGCTAAGAACATTAGCTGCTCAATTCCCAGCACCCACTCAGAACCATCTGTAACTCAAATCCCAAGGGATCTGATGGCCTCTTCTGGCCTCCAGGTACTGGGCATACAAGTGGTGTGTAGACATGCATAGACAAAACACCCAGATGCATTCTTTAAAAAAAAAAAAAAAAAAATCTAGCTACGTTTCTTAACTGAACTTTGCTAAGGGTTGCTCTTACATTCTTGGAGTGAAGAGAGTAAAGAAAAAAAATCTATCTTTAAAAACTTCATAAACCTGTCCTTCTTAAAAACTATAACTGCTTAAAGGAATCCCTCTGCCTTACAAAGCAGGGGAATCCAGCTCCTGACTTAAAAGCTCCCATTAAAGCAGCTTTTCCTTTTTCAGAAAATAACGAATTAAAAAATAAATCAGAAGTCTTAATTAAGCCCAAGGCCAATGAGAGACAGGCAAGACGAAACCTCTTGATGAGCTGCAGAGCCAACCAGGGCTGTGGCTCCTCTCTGCTTATTTTTGAAGCAGCTTTGGCCAATGCTTGCCTCTGAGCAGCACAGAATTAGAATTCAGCCAGGCTGCTCTTTGTGGGCAGTACAGTATGTCTTCATTGGAGCTACAGTTGTACACAAATTAAGATAAAAAGCGGGTGCAATGGAGAAAATAATGTGCTTCTAGGGAGGAGAGAGTGGCAGAACTGTGCCCCATAGTGGGCTCTCTCTCCACGGCTCCTGCCTAGTGTAAGGCCTCCATCTCCTCTGACCTTCAAGCCTGGCCTGGGCTCAGAGAAAGAACAAGCCTGTCTCAACCACATGCAAGAGTTTCCACACCCTAGTGTCTGCCCTGGAGAAGGCTTTGCCAATGCAGATGGTGCCCCATACTGCCTCCTATAGGTCTGAGGCCACAATGAAGGCCACAACATGGCCACTAGCCAGAGCAATCTGTAGTTACATGTATGTGTCCATGTGTGTACGAAGTGCTTGGTCTTGAGTGCATGTTCAGCATGTGAAAACTCTGGGCAGTACTCAAGCACCAGAGAACAGCAATGGGCAGAGCCCGGCCTCACTCATGTGGAGGAAGTTGCTATTATATGGATTCCACAAATAACTAGTCACTATGCCAGTGTGTCAAAGGCACCGTGAGATGTCGTGAGGAGCAACATGCCCTTGTGCAGCTTGCAGCTGTCAGCAGGACACGAACATACTTGAGTTTCTGTGCTCTTCTGTGCTCCAGACCGAAAAGACAACACCTTTGCCTGCTTTTCACCGCATTTTCCCAATGGAAGCCCCCAGCTCAAACATCCCCCTCTATCTGAAGACCCAAGTCCACACCACCTCTACAAAGCCTCTGGTAGTCCTCTCCTCCCAGCTCCTTCCCCTGGACCTCCCACAGCACTTAGCACAGAGCCTGGCGAGGCACAGCTGGAGAAGACAGAACCGTCCATTCTGGAAACTCAGGGGAAGTGAATGCCCCAGGCAGGGCTAGGGCTCATCAAAAGCTCCTCCTGGAGCCTGAGAGCAGGACATCGTGGATAGTACTCATGGGACAGCACTGGAAACTTAGGGGGACCCCACCCACCGTAAGCCTGAGAGTGAAGTTTAGGACAGGCATGGCGTCTGGGAGCTGACCAAGGTGCTGACCACCAGGGGCAGATCTGGGTGGCATGGCACTGCAGCTCCCCAGCAGTGCTCTGAGCAGCCCAATGAGGACAGTCAGGCCATAGCACATACTGGGTCAGAGCAAGCAGGTAGATGGTTAGTTCAACCTCCCCAAATATCCAGGCATGGGTGTTGGGCTAACCAGAGGTGGCCAGAACAAAAGCAAGGCCTGGTTCTGAGCCCAGGGGAAAAGCCAGCCCTGCACACAGATCAGGACGTACAGCGTTTCCTCCCTTCTAGAGGAAGGGAAACTGAAGCACAGGTGATGTCAGCCAGTCAAGGGCACAGGCAAGGATGGAAGCCTGGGATCCTGGAAACTGCAAAGGGCAGAGGGTCTGGGAAGAAGCATGGGTAACAACCTGTCCAGTCTAGAGCTCTGGGTATGGGGCTGGGTTCACATTCCACCTTTGTGGTATGCTAGCTGGTGCCTTTGAACAGGCATCACAGTCTGGACCTAAGCTTCCGTCCCTGTAACTTCCCAAAGGATCACTTCTGTGGGTGCCAGCTGTAGAGCTCAGTGACAGACGAGACTGTCAACATGCCTGGTTCCCAGCCTGAGCTTAGCCCCAGGCAGCTGTTACAGCAGATCCCTACAAACTGAGGCAAAGCCTTGTGCTAGGAGTGGGGCCTAAGGGATCCTGTAGGTGCCAGCCCAAGAACAGGTCTCCAAGAATGTCATCCAAAATGCCACCCCAAGGGACAAAGCTCCCCGCACTGGACAGTCACCACATGCAAATTATCAAACTTCTTTACTATGGCATCAGAAACACCAAGGTTATCTAGAAAGTGCGAAGAAGTGTTGGCTTCTGGAGCTCTTGATATACAGAATTAACTGAGAGAACAGAGTGGCCCTGGGACACTGACAGAAGAGAGAATGTTAATATTTCATTAGTGTTCCATTAGCAACACAACACACATCTTCACACTTGATGACTTCTTGGGAAGAATATCTCTTTCTGGGAGGACAAAGGGAGGATGCCACCTACTGCTCACCTCACTGGCCTGCCAAGCACCCTGAAGCAGCCAGTCAAGACAGGACTTGACCTTTAGGGTTATGGCTGCTCAAGCATGTAAGGGTTCCCAGGGAGGGGCCTAGGAATCCTGCTAATCTGGGATGCTGAGCTAGAGGAGAATGAAGGCCCTTTTTAGGTTTCTTTCTTTTCTTTTTCTTTTTTGGTTTTTCAAGACAGGGTTTCTCTGTGTAGCTGTGTAGCTTTGCACCTTTCCTGGAACTCACTTTGTAGCCCAGGCTGGCCTTGAACTCACAAAGATCTGGCTCTGCCTCCTGAGTGCTGGGATTAAAGGCGTGCACCACCACTGCTGCCCTGCCCCTTTTTAGGCTTCAAAGTTGAGCTCACCCTCCAGACATGTGATAGCAGAGTACCAGTAAATTAGGGGATCCTAAAATCTGGCCATGAGATCAACTCCAGCCCCTCCCATTAGAGTCTGAAGGGAAGCATAGGGCAGAGAAGTCAGGATGCAGAAGACCCAGGGAGTGTCCTTAGCTATCACTTGTGTAGAGCACTGTCACATTCATTTGCTCAGCAAATATTGATTGTGCACACAGAGGGCAGGGCAGGGCATGTGCTTGCCAGACAAACAGCAGGCAGCCTGCAGACCTTCAACAAGGACACCTAAGGCAACTGACTTAAGGCGTTAATCTGTGCTTCACTGCAGCCCTGAAGGTAGTTAGGGAGGTAGCTACCAACAGTCCCATTTTTTCAGATGAGCTCTGCAAGCATGGTGGCCATGGGGTTTCTTCTTCTATGCTGCTAGGGTCTGGTGCAACAGTCAGGACTCAAGTAATCCAAGCTACTTTACCTGTCTTGAGAGATAATTGACAAAGATGGCCTAAGGCACAGAGGTACTCATGACAATTATCAGCAGTGGTTCCTCCTCCCCCACAGGGCCCAGCACAGTCAGAGGGAACAGGCAGTGCCTCTCAGGTTCAAATGGCCTCTTCACAGGAGTGGCCTCCTCCCTCCTCCCAGCATGGCCTGAGAGCCAGGCTGCAGTCTACCTACACTACTCCAGTTCTACGCCTAAGTCTTCTCCCTGTCTGTCTGTCCAAGGAGCAGAGGGCACCAGCCCTCCAGGGACACCCTCCCCAACTCCCTCTAACTTGGTCTATTAATTTAAAATCCAGGAAGCTGGCCAGGAATGGTAGGCACAGGGGATGTCTGAGAGGGTGTAATTAATGCAGCTGCTCCAAATGGAAGGTAACACCTTGTCTCCTCATTAGCAGATATAGTGCGATTTAGGATGACAACCTAGAGGACAGCAGTGGGGACATGTGCTCCCCTACAGGACCACACCTCATCCACCACTTCAGTTTCCTCACTGTTGAGTGGTTATGATCAGAGCACCTCCTGGCAGAAGGTTCTGAGGGGCTGAAGCCAGGCCCAGACACTAGAACTCCCACATACATAAAGATCTGTTAGGTCACAGGAACATATACACCTCAGTCTTTAAAGTATTTCCTCATTAAACATTCTGTTGTCTGTGCCCTATAAACAGATACGGTACGAGATGGGCTTCAAGGACACAGTGACCTTCCTCAACAGGGACACTCTGGGATTCAAGGTGTGGAGGACAACTCCCCAGTAGTTCAAGGGTACATAAGTTCTGTCAGAATTTCCTACTCTGTAAACAAGGCTAGCACCGCTATCATAAACAAGAACAAAGGAAACCTCTTCAGCTGGTCTTGCCTTAGGAGCCTTGGAGGCAGCAAAAGTATTCATGCAGTGAGTAATCCCCACAAAGTTTCATTCTAGCCTACTAAAGTGAACCTCCTAGAGGTCCTGGGCCTCCTGAGCAACTGCACCCCACAGAAGGTTGAGGAGCCCAGGCATAAGCAAGGAAAAAAAGAGGAACTTCCCATGACTTTTCTAGGGAGAGAGAGCACAGCACCAAGCCTCAAGGGTCCTGTTCAAATCCAAGTAGGTTTATTCACAGGAGCTTGGATGGCATCTCTACCACTGGGAAGTCCCCTGGACAATGTCCAAGCTGCACCACACACCAAGAAGTCCCAGCTAGTCTGTTGCTGACCTCTTAAACCGTAGGAGAGGTAGAGTATTCATAGTGGGCCTCCCCCAGCCCCATGAGGAATGTTAATAGACTAGACTGATAGGGTTGTATTAGGTTAGCACAGCTGCTGTAGCCCAGCAGAAACAGTTACTCTACAGCTATACTAGTCCTCAGGTGAAGGCTTTTCTCTTCAACCAGCTGCATACATATAGAAAGACCCGAGCAACATTGGGCTCATCTGGATCGTGAACTCCAATTATGGCCTGGCAGAAGGTAGACTAACAAGGACCTCTGTGCAACAGCCAGAGCCCGGCAGCTAGCACCACCTCAGCTCCAGGAGGGCAGCAAGGGCTTTGTTTGACCCCAGACCAGCGAAGACTGGAAGGCACGGCTTTGAGTTCCAGGAGAGCACTGACAAGCCAGCCGAGCTCCAGGAACAGGAAACAGAGCAGTGTGGGCCTCTCTGGGGTTGGTATAGGCTGACCAGAGGGAGCAAAGATACTAGGAGTAACCTTTCCTTGGCTTTAGGTCAATGTTCTAGGGAGAGACCATCCATCAACCACCCTAACCCCTCCTGAAAGTTGAACCCGAAACAAAAACAGGTGAGGCCTGGAAAGTTCATGCAGGGTGTTCTACACACAGACACTGCTAGGCCACACAGTCAGCCTAAGGCTGTGGATGAGCATAGGCCTCCCTGTACTGGGGCCACCCATGCCTGCTATCCCCAAGGGCTCCATTTAGAGCCACAGTGCAACCTGGCAGGCAAGTTTAGGGCTCTGACTCGGTGGTAGCATGGGCAAGGCCTTGCGTTTGTGAGCCTGGGCATGGAGAACACAACAAAAAGGTCACAAGCAGAGGCCACAGCCACAGCAGCTCTTTGGAGCTACCAGTCCAAGCGGGACTACTCCACAGCCTGTCAGTGGAATTCTGCCCTGAGCTGGATCTATCTGCCTGGGTCTTCTCTAGTACCCAAGTGTCAGGGAACTGCACCCTTGTTAGAACCCCAGGCCCACCAGCCCAAGATGGAATTTCGCAGATTACAACCACTGTCAATGCCAGTCCCAGGACCTGGCAGCCCAAGTGCGTCAGGGGTGGTTTTGCCTAGACACTGGAGAGGTTTTGTTTTCAAGTACAGCTGGGTAAGAAGACAAATGAGCTTTTCTTGAGTATTTTGAATGAATTCAAATATAACCTATCTAAACACTATAGGCCACTTTGCCTGCCCTTTCATCTAAGTTGTGAAAAGTCCCTGAGACTATCCAGCCCACAACCACCATTGCACATGACCACAGCACAGTCTTCTCTCAGAGGCTAGGAAAGCCTTGTTTTTCCTGAGAAGAGACTGTGCAAGTGAGATCATTTAATCACACCTGCCTCTGCTGCAAAGAAGGAATGAGATGTGAAATGGCCAGGGTGCTTGTGTTATTGTTGGATTTCACTGCATTACTTGTGGACTTGGTGCCTTTCATTAAATTTGAATTGACTGTGCAGTTCCAGCAATGGGTCCTCAATGTTCATGTGACACTCAAGACATCAGAATCTGGCCCAATTAACACTGTACTCAGCCATCAAAAGGAACTCCTGGTGAAAGAGTACCCATCCAAGCCCAAGCAACTGCCCCAGAGCAGCAGGAAGAGGAGACAGCCAGACATCCACAGACTCCCAGCTGTCTGCACCCTGCTCTAGTCTGGAGCTCACACCTCACACTGAAGCTCTGCCCAAGGTGAACCAGAGTTCTCCACCTTCCCAACTCTACATTCCAAGAACATAAAATAATGGAGGGCTATACTTCAAACCAGCACATTGTGACATGAAAACTTCTACTGGGGAAAGCAAACTCATCATTTGAACAGCATCTTTAAAGAAGAGCCTTCTGATGCTGGGCAGTGGTGATGAACACCTTTAATCCCAGCACTCAGGAGGCAGAGGCAGGCAGACCTCTGAGAGTTCTAGGCCAGCCTGGTCTACAGAATGAGTTCAGGGACAGCCATGGCTACGCAAAGAGAATCTGCCTCCCACCCCAAAAGGGCCTTCTGGGTTCTAGAACTGGGTGTTGTGAGGAGGTGAGAGCCCTGGCTGGCTGGCTGTATACCTTGAGCACTGATGGGCACTAACAGGTCTGTGCAGGGAAAGCAGGTAGCCACTATGATCCAGGAAGCAAGGAAAAGAAGGAAAGACACGAGGAATCGGAGGCCACAAGCCTGACTACTAAGGTCCCAGAAAGCTACAGGAGGCTTGAGGACTGTGCTTGCTCCCAGAAAGGGCTGCTAAGGTCAGGCTAGTCCTTGGATTACATCTGTGAACAGTTCTGGTGTGACTGAGGGCACTCTCTTCCCTGGCCAGGGGTAGATGCTCTTACTCTTCAGGTGTGCTAGCCCAGGACCTGCTTCTCACCTCATAAAGGCTGCATATCTCATCAGGAAGGGACAATCAATCCAGGGGACAGCAAACTCACTGTCAAGCAAAAGTCTCACACAGTCCTGTCAGATGCCCTGACTCACTGAAGGTCACAGTGAGGCATGTGGTCTGGCCATGCTCAGAGCTCCTGAACTGCCTTCATTTTAAACAACCCACAGCACACCCCACTTGGATGCAGGCCTGCACCAAACTGCAACGACTCATCCTCACCCCTTCCAGAAATGTGAGAGGTTGTGGGGCACAAGAGGGGCACTGGCGAGGGCGGTGCTGAGGCTGCAATTTCATCTGCCCCATCTCCTCACACTAGAGTTCCCTGAGGTCAGGGACTGCATCCCACCATCCATCCCAGAGCCCAGATACCTGGCGACTCAGCAGACAGCAAGTGTTGACACTGCTGCCTGGCTCTAGGACATCCTGTAACTCTCACTGTTTTCTCAACTCAAGGACATGGTGAAAACCACACACAGGAGTTTAAAAAGCAAACAGACTGAAAAAATTACAACAGACAAAACACAGATGTTTGCAGGCAGAGCCTGGAGTGGTGGCTATCTGGAAGGTGAACAGTTTCCTCTTCATATCCTAGGGTCCCTCAAGAGAAAGGCAGGGATGTCACAGAGCACAGAGCAGCAGCTTGCACCTCTCTGGCTGGTCAGCATCACTCCTCTGCTGCCCACAGGGCTCAGGCAGCAAGGTTTTAAACTTAGCTAAAATGCATATTTTGATTTACTCAAGAAATTCAAACTGGCTCCAGGCAAATAATAACTGCATAAAAATATTTCATTTAGCACCTTCCTCTCATTCCCTTCAGGAAGAAGACTGCTGCACTCGAAGGTGAGGGGGAGGAAAATAATAAAATAACACATTGAAGTAACAGCCACAGAGTGGGGAAAGGAGCACGAATTTTGGAGCCAACTTCAAAACTCATGCCACTCTGATCTGCCTCCGAAACAATCTCACTGTGCCTTCTGCTGTGTAAACAGTAAGTATTAAAGGCATCAATTAAGAATGCCCAGCTCCAGGGCTCCCACAGCCAAGGTCCCTGGCATGCCTCCCGCCACACTCACTTGCTATGGCAATGGAGTAAAACCATCTAAAATACCACCTTTCCTCTGGCTGTTTAAGGTTGGAGGAAAGGCTGCTGCCAACTGCCTGCCCTACCAGAGGACAGAGGCACAGATATGCCTCAAATCACTTCTGTCCTTCCAATTGGCATCAGTAGCTCAGGCTCAGCCAAAGCACAGAGCATAGAAGATTCTCTTTTAGGAGGCTGGCAGTTCTGTCCCCCAGAGTCCCTTGACAGGGCGCTGTTCCCATTTTTCTTTTTCCCCTCTTTGCTTAGAAGAGCATCTTGGGAAACCTCATTGGCAGGATTATCAGACCTGCAATGAAAGAGCCGCCACCACCACCCCCATCTTCTCACTGCCAATGGAAGGCCTGTAGGCCAAGCAGTGGCCCTTCTTGGCTCACCAGAGTGTATTCTGGGCAATACAGAGGCTTACAATTACAGGTAGGCACTGGACTCCGTGGCTAGGCATTCTAACAGACTGGCCAAGGACACATCAAGACTCAAGGCCAATGAGGAAGTGGTGGCACCACCAGCCTCCAAAACCTCTATCAAGTATAGGTATGAGGCCCCAGAAGATGCAAGTGAGAGATGTAGGTACCATCCCCAGGTAATCATGCACTATGCCAGGGGACATAGAATAGTGAGGCTCACCTGTACTCCCTTATCCAGGTACAGCAAGGTCTGAGCAGGACTGGAATAGGGTTCACTGGAGAAGCTGATGCCCATTCACCTGCCCTAAAGAGCACTCAGTGCTGCCAAGGACCCTGAATCCTTAGCAAGGGGCTGGTGGCTTTGGCTCTGGAAGCATAATGTGAAATGCAAGCAAATGATATGTAAGGATAAGAACAAAGAGGCAGGTGCCATCTCCAGGTAAATGGAAATGTGCTCCACCAGAAGAGAAGGCTGGCCAGGAGATGGGCAGGAGGGTGGTTCCCTGAAAGGAGGTGACAAAAATCCTTCAAAGAAAAGGACAGCAAGCATCAGCAAATAATACAAACATCCCAGAAGACAACAGAGGAAGAAATCAGACCATGGTTTAGTAATTGAAAGCTCCCAGCAGAGCCAGGAATAGTGGCACACCCCTACAAATGAAGCCCTTGCAGCTGAGGCAGAGGAAGAATGAGTGTGAGGCCAGTTGGCCTGATATAATAAAACCCTGTCCAGAAAAAAAAGTTCTTAGTGAATCCCCAAAGGAAGTTCTGCTCAATAGAGCAGGAAGGCAGAAGCTTTCCTCTTACAGTTAGGGAAAGGATAAGGAAAGCAGCAGGAAACCTAGGGCAAAGTTTGGGAGGACTTTCACACACACTGAGAACAGCCACAGTGTGAGCAAAGGAGGGACAAGCAATGGTCAGGACTATCTAGACAAGGCAGTCTCAAACTGGGTACACTGCAGATAAGCTGGGAGTAGTCTACCACCCTCAAGAAATGCACAGACAGACCAAAGCAAGAATAGTGGGATTAACAGAAGCATGGGCCAAGGGTCTCCCTGTCACCATCGACACCCATCCTTACCAGTGTGCATCTGAACTGCAGCTGCCTGGCTCTTCAGAGCCTGCTCTATGGCTGTGCACATGGAAAGTCCCCCAGTTCTTTCCAATACTAGGGTTCTACAGATGGTAACTGGCAAATACAGGCAGATCCTTGAGGCTCCAAAGCCTTGGGCCCAGTCAGCAGCTGACCTGTTTACTCTTGCCTCAGCAGAACATAGGATAAGACCAGCAACATGCTCTACCCAGAATCTAAGGTACAGAAGAGTAGTAATCCAACAATGGCCAAGAAAATAGATGGCTAGCAGAACTTGGAATTCAAATGAACACAACGTTAGCTACTTATATGCAAGGTATAACTAACACACTGTAAGAGGCACAGATTCATACCTGGTTACACTGTGTGCTCACCAGTCAAATGGAATTCAGCACGTCCAGGATATCACAGAAAACTGTTTTTCTAGTCACCTTCCCCTACTTGTGGTCACTACTGGCAGGTTTCCTTGGCTTTTGTATCCTAGGTGTACCAAGTAAGCACTTCTCATTTCTGAATTCTGTCTCTGTAGGTTATCAGTCTGTAATAGTCCATTGTATTTCTTGCCAGTTGATATATAGGTTGTTCCCAGTTCAGGGTTTCATATAAGCACTATTGTCCAAGTACTTTGAGGGAACTTTCATATTCGTTTCTCTAAGGTAAATACTTAACAGAGGAATTGCTGGGCCATAGTACAGATGTTTAATTTCAGGGGAAAATAATGTGAAATTTCAAAGAGACCATAGTTTTGCATTTTTTCTTTTTTTGTTTTTGTTTTTCCAAGATAGGGTTTCTCTGTGTAGCTCTGCGCTTTTCCTAGAACTCACTCTGTAGCCCAGGCGGGCCTCAAACTGAGAGATCTGCCTGCCTCTGCCTGCCTCTGCCTCCCAAGTGCTGGGATTAGAGGCATGCAGCACCACAGTCCGGCTTATATGTGTGCCCAGTGTGCAGATGGCTTCTGTCCCCTAGAATTAGAGGTGGTTGTAAGCCACCTGGTGTGAGTTCTGGGAACGGAACTCTGGAAAAGCAGAAGTGCTCAGAGCTACTGAGCATCTCTCCAGGCTCAAAGCCATGCTTCATAATCCACAGGATGCAGCCTGTGCTCACCTACCTCAGCAGCCTCACTGCAGACACCCTAATAGACAGTCAGTCATTGTACTTTCACTGAGTTCCCACATCCTCCCACTTCCCCACACTACACTTATTATTTGAGAATCTTCCTTTATATAATTCCTGTTCCATCTACTCATGGCTCCACATAACAAAACACACAAACATACACCCATGGCCACTTGAGATTTCTATCATCCACAGTTCCTGTGCCCTTGCAAAAGGGAATTGCACCCCAGTCCTCAGCAGCCTGCTTCCCTTCCCAGTTTACCCTTACAGAACATCACATCAAAAGCCTTCTGGTTCTGGTTTCTTTTCTCTAAACAGAAGTTACTGGAGAGTCACCCATGTTATGTTATTCCTTCCACTGCTGTCTACCCACTCTCCTGTTGATGACATCTGGGTTGCTTTTGGATCTGGAGATGATGAGAACCATAGAAAACATTCATAAAAACATTTGTTTCCAACACAGCATCTCATTCTCTTAGGTAAGAACTTTGAATTGGGATTGCTAGGTCATATGATAAACACTGATTTATTATTATTTTCTTAACATGTAGATTTATTTAAAAACAAAACAAAGCCAGGCTTAATTTCAAGGTCTGTGGGTTTGTGCATTCATTTCCAGAAGCAAGCTGAGTTCTGGGTACTCTGACCCTTCTCCAGCCACTACCAGATTTCCTATTTGTTTTGGTTCGAAAACAATGTGAACTGGCATCACATCATTGCCGTATTTAATTTTAATTACCTTGTGACCAATTTTAGTGAACATCTTTCATCTACCCTCTGTGTATCTTTAAATGTCTATTCCAATCTCTAGCCTGTTTTAATACTGGGACTTTGTATTACTGAGGTCTAAGAGTTCTTTGGACACTATACATGCTATCCTGTGAAACATTCTCTGCTCAGGCTCCTCGTGCCCTGGATGCCACGATCCTGTCTTTTCAAGAACAGACTTTTTAACTTCTATGAAGTCTTAACTTTGACTTTTTACAGATTGTACCAGATCAAGAAGCCCCTTCCTAACCCATCACACAATTTTTTGCTTTGTTTTTTCAGGTGTCACAATTCTCCAACACAAACTTATGTCTACAGCCCATCTTGAGTAACATGAACAGTCTAGGGTGGAAACCAGGCATCCTCCTCTTTTTAGATGTGGGTATCCAGGGGTATGGTTACAGTCAGAGGTTCCTTCATTGAACTGCCTTTGCACCTCTATCAAAGATAATTGACCAATCTATTCTTGGACTCTCAATTCTGTCCCATTGATCTCCATGTCTACCCTTCTGCAATATCACTGTCTTGATTGCTAGAGATGTTTACAAGTCTGGAAACCAGGCCAATGAATCTTCTAGCTTATTTTCAAAATTAACTTGGTTTTCCTAGGTCCTCTGTGTTTCCATATAAACTTCACAATCAGCCAGCTAAATTTTGAAGAGAATGACACTGAATTCATAACCAGTGCAAGGAAGACAGGAGCCACGACAAGATCAAACCATGTGACACAGTGTCTCCCTTTGACTCACATGTCAAAGTTCTCTCTGAGGTAGCATCCAGTGCAGAGGTCACAGTCAAACACATTTTCTTTAAAGTGTTTGAAGTACAAGATGCTACTATAAGCAATACTGGTTTCAAATCTTCATCTCAGTTGACATATACCCTGTCAAAATCAAATATTCACATAAGTGATTTTTTTTTTGCTTTGTTTGGATAAACTGCATCATTTTTCATAATTATAGTTTTTGCAAATAAAGGTTAAATTTTGGGGCTGAAACTCTCTGAAACTCTAAACCACAGGTTGTTTTCAACAATTAGAATGTGTTCAGGGAAAAAAAAAGCTCACTCTGACTGCCTAGGTTGACAAAATCCAGACTTCAGAGCTTCCACTGTTCTCTGTTAGAGATGTACTCTCTTGTGGAGCTGATGGAAACCTGTCACATCACACAGCTAAACAGCTATAGACAAAGTGTGTACAGTCAAGAGCAAGGAGGAGATGTTGCTCCACCCCAATACCCCTCCCAGCATTGCTCTGCATTTATAGTAACAGGATCTCAGTCTAGAAAACAGACTTGGGGGCTCAACACCTGACTTTGCAGAGAACTCTGCATGTCATCTTTTTAAGAGTTCCAAAGAGGGAGCTGTTAACACCATTTTCCACATCAACAGACTCACATGAAAGGTTTCAACTACAGATAACTGAATAACCAACCAACCAACCAACACACAGCAGTGTTCACAATGGAAAAACAAAACAAAACAAAAGCCCTTGTTTAGCAAAAGGCCACACTACATTCACTAAGTTTCTGGTACAATGACTGCAATATGGAGAAACAAGAAGACAGATCAGATAAAACATAGGCTTAAAATCAATTTCTGCATGTGACTGTTTTTGTCCAACCTGCAATTACATGAACCAACTATGGTCTTCAGCTGCATCTGTAGTGGCATCTGCAAGGACTTGTTCAAAGTTCATTATAGCCTCCATTAAGGAAGCCATCACTATTGACCACGCTTGTGTTTTCACCTGGTGCCTTAGAAATTGACTTCTTTACTATGACGCAGTGGAGTTCTATCTCAAGTGCACATCTTATATGTATATAACTTTTAACAGAGTAAGTTTCGAGTACTCCACTGCCATTCGATCAAACTCAAGGCAAGTGATCGCTGAGTTCCCAATTATGCTCAACCTTAAATCACTGTTTGCACTGATTGCAGACCCAGCCCTGCAGGGAGTTGTGCAAAAGCATATATTTGGAAATCTTTCAAACCACGGCAACAAAACATGTGCTGAGAAAAATGATTCAAAACATTAAGAAAGCAGTCATTTATTTCAGAAGTCTTGTTCACGTGAGACAATAAGCTGCTTCCCAGAATAGGCGCCATCCATCAGGAAATCCTAAAGCCCCAGCACACACTGGCTGGAGTGTGCCTTAACTATCATGGGGCCTTGGTGAATATTTACCATCCACATGTATCCAACGTCAATAAGCAAGCTGGGTACATGCCTATAATGGTGCACAGCCAAGGTCAGATGACCTCATGGAGCCTAGAGACATACTTGAGTTTCCACATAGGCCTGTGGACACAGAGAAAGAGGACAGTTGGAGTGCCTTGGTGCTGGGCTGACATCATCCATTTCTATGTTTTAAAAAAATATGTTGAAAAAGACAGGCTATGGCTTTGCATTAACCAAGGGGCTCCTGGGAGGTCTACATGACAAGAGACCATAGGTATATCTAGAAATCAGGCTATTAAGCCAGCCACACTAAGCCTGTGAAAATGACAGTGACCCCACCAAGACACAACTGGGGAAAGCCCTTCCCAGTACCTTTCCTGAACAGCCCACAGAGAACCATCTGTACCATCTTCAGAGGCCAACTACATGCCAATCCTAGGCTAACCCCATCACCTGCTACCTCCAGTGAACTTCCATCTGTCTGCCTGCAAGGATGACAGGCAGTGAACCAGAGGAATGGCAGCAGATGGACCTGGTTAAAGAGCATGGCGACAGGCTCTCTCAATCGAGGCATACAAGAAGTTTAATAAATATTTAATCTCCTCAACCAATTTTAGGAAAACAAGCCTCTGGAATCCCTGCTCGCTTAAGGTTACAATGTCACGAGTTGCAGGTGTTTTTAGACTCCTCTAAACATGTCACTTCAAAGGTGAGAGGAATTACAGGCTTGTAGTCATCCAGACATCCCTGTGAGTACCTTAGCCATGAAAAGAAAGGTTAGAAGAACCTGGGCCTTGTGTGGATAGGAAGCTCCTCTAAGGCTGGGAAAAGAGACTGCTGGTGAGTGGGAACTTCCCATGGCCAACATTCAAAGCCCATCAAATACAAGCAGCACATCATTTCCTCAGGACTGATCAGAGGACTCGGAAGTGATGACTTCTAAATATTTAAATTATAATTACTGTTTGTCAGACAGTACACACTAGATTCTAAGGATGTGTGTAGGAAAGTCAAGTAGCCTTCCCATCCCAGGATCACTGACCACCAACAGCCAGCATATGCAAGAATATGGTTACTACATTCTGTTAAACTAAGCCCCCTTATTAACTTCAGACACCACCAGAGGTCCACTCCAAAGTGACAGAATTTGATGGCATGCAGTGACAGCTTTCCCGGTAAGAGGAGAGTCACTAGGACCTAGGATATCAGACATCGATGGACCCCAACTCTGCTTGCTCCCCATCCCTTGCTGATCTTAATCACATCTACCCAGAAACCACCTGCAGCTGCTCTTCCATAAAGACCCTGCCAACAGTGAGTGGTCAACAGCCTCATCTAGTCAGTCCCTTCACTGGCATACATAGTACCCAGAATGGGAAGAAACAGGCCAGTTGCTTTATTCCCACCTTGTTCATTCCAAGCTCAACCTGGTTCCCAGTTGGGCTGTTACACAACCAGTAATTAAGGCACCTATACCTCCACAGCATTAGGCTCCAGTCAAACAGGAGAAACTCTTGGTAAACTAGTCTAATAAACTAACACTCCATTAAAAGCAACCCAAGTCCTCCTGTTCTGAAGCTTAATCCCTGAGTCTCAGTTCAAAAGAAAAAAGTCCATTTCATCAAAAATTAACTGAGAAGTCACTGTCTCCATTTGTACAACCCAACCACTGCAAAAACACTCTGATATAGATAGTGGCAAAGTCACAAATGGAAAGTCACACAAGGGAGCGTTTGTTCGGCAGACAGATCTCCTGAGTTCCACTAACCAGTCCCCAACTAGTACATTCAAGACCAGAGTCAGTGTTTCAACAGTTTGGAGAGGAATGGTATCCCAAGACCGAGTTGGAAATGTAATTCTTTTCTTACCTAAGGAAGTTTTGTGCAAAAGGTCCAACTAATTACAAGAGCACCCTCACTTTTCTAAGTATCAACAGCTGTCCATATTTTCTCCCCAGATCTGGTAGTGTGGTACTTGGAATGTAATTGACCCCCATAAGCTCATAGGGAGTAGCACTATTAGGAAGTGTGGCTTTGTTGGAGTAGGTATTGCCTTGTTGGAGGAAGTGTGTCACTGTGGGAGTGGGCTTTTGAAGTCTCATATATGTCCAACCCATGTCTAGTACCACAGTACACTTCCTGTTGCCTTCTGATCAAGATGTAGACAGCACCACATCTGCCTGCACAGCACCATGCTCCCCGCCATGATAATGGACTAAACCTCTGAAACTGTAAGCCGCTACCTCAATTAAATGTTTTCCTTTTTAAGAGTTGCTGTGGTCATGGTGTCTCTTCACAGCAATAGAAATCCTAAGACAGGTAGTCAGGAGAGAAACCAAGGAAGCCAAATGTTGCTGGCTGAGGTTTAGATTTCTAGAAATACTTGTATCTCAACATATCTGTTTCCAAGCCACAGAGTGACTGCTGAACCTGGAAAGGGTCTTTATCATACTCATCAGAAAGATATCACAGAAGCCACAGGAAATGACACCTGCTTCTCTCAGAAGTTGCCCTGTAGTGACAGGCCATGCTAGCTTTCTGGGGCCAGGAAGCTAACCTAGCAAGTTCATATTGTGGACAGAAACCACATTAACTCTCCATCCCACCTGGGGGGTGGCTGGGTAGCTTCCACATGGGCAAGAGACATGTGAGGAGCTAGCTGTACCAGATAGTAGTCTCCTCCCACACAAGCTCCTCTCCCATATCCACTTGTTCAATGCCTATGTGTTCACTCAAGGCACTTAATTGCTAGGTACACAGTTGAGGGGGCAGACCTCAGAGCTGGTATGGTGGGAAGGAGACAAGGGCTGAAAAATGGAGACAATTTCTTGACTAAAAAAATGCTACAGAGAAAATAAAACAGTTATATGAATGATGCAGACTGCATATGACAGGATAATCAGGTCTAAGGAGACTATCCTTGGAATGAGCTCTGGCTGGTACAAAGGCGCCAACACACACAAAAGGGGAAGGGTTGACGGGAAAGCTTCCCAGGTAGACAAAACAGAAAATTCCTAATAGAACTTGTCTGACGTGTTCCAGGTTTGGGCAGCCTTGGTGACAGCTGCGAGCAAATGATAGGAGAATGACAAGGCAAGCCAAGTATGATTGCTACTCTCAGTTCTGGATAGACACCATGGCTGCTGTACAGGGAGGCAAACTAAGGCAGAAAGTCCAAGTAGGAAGTGGGAACAGCTGTCTAAAGGAAGAGAAGGAGGCCTGGCCCCAAGTGGAGATGTGGAATCTGATCCATGTAAGAAGTAAATAAAAGAACCAACAGATGGATCAGATGTTTGAGATGGAGAAAGGCAAAATCAGGGCTACTCAAGAGTTCTGGCTTTAACTAATGAGTTTCTATATAGCCACTTATGTTCTAGGAGACAGAGCATACATAACCTAGGCTGGCTTCCAATTAGCACTCTCCCTGACTCAGTCTCCCCAGTGCTGGGATTACAGTATGCTCCAGCCCACCTTACTCTTCATCATCATACTCTTCCATGCTCTTTTCATCAACACGGACTTCAGCTCTCAACAGCTTTTAACACTGGCTACCAGAACAGCAAAATGCAGACTCAAGTGCATTACACACACACTGGTAAATTATGATAGGAGCACTAGCCCCCAGCCTACCAGAATCTGCCGTGCCACCCTCTCCTCTCACCATCCCCTGCCTTAGTAAAGAGCCTGGCTCTGAACCCCTCTACCAGTGCTCACAGAACAACTTTAGCTTCCTATCACCAGGCTTTTTAAAGCAGGTACTTTCTCTAACTTGAGTTTGTCACTGTTTAAAATGTTGTGCTAGTTAGCAGTAATTATGTAAATGCAAGCAGCCATTTCTATTTTTAAAAGGGAACCCCATTTAGCATTCTTACATCCTGAGATGTTTAAAATAGCTAGTCCAGTGGTGCCTTCACTTTATTCAAACTGTTTGTGGGTTTAAATACAGGTTCAGCAGAAACCAAAGCAAGCTAAACATTTGCTTTCTATTAAATGTCTAAATCAGAGGATTAAAAAACAAACTATTTTACATTTGACAGTAAGCAGCCATCGGATCAGCACCATGGAAGCATGCTGACTGCCAGGCAGTGCTGACATTGGAGAAGGAATCAACTTAGGAAAGGAAGGAAGGCTTTCTTTAAACTCCTCAAAAAGTAGGAAAATACATTTGAGCAAATCTTTAAATTACAGCATCTTCCAAAGAACCCACAAAGCTTTTCTTCTTCCCAAACCTAATGCTTTCTAAAGGCAGCTTTTGCCCCTTAATTCCACATGAAATATTCAGTACAGCATAATTAAATTTTATTCCATGCTATTTTTACTGGGTTCACTGAAATAGAGGGTGCTCACATCTTTAAAACAAACTTCCCAGCAACTCAGCTTGCACAGTGAATGGCTGGCTCTCAAAACTGAACTTAAAATGCAAAACCTACTTTAAAGGCCTCTGCCAGTGCAGGGTAGTTACGAGTATTGAAAAGGCAGGCTCGATCCTATGTCCCAACAACCTTCACACAAGCAATCAACCCAGCTTTGTTTGCCTAACTGTCTTTGCCACAAGGCACCAGGCAGCTCAGATCTTCTTTTCCAACTAGAGTCTCTGTTCACTTTCTGGAGACGGAATGCAAACAAGTACCTTAGAGAAACCTGTGGTTTCAGTATTTGGATAACTGGGTCTTTCACTAGTCAGGGAGTAAGCCTGATGGCTTGGATTTTTTATACAAACTGAAATCATAACGTCTCTTCTAGTTAGGATCAGTAGGTTACAGAGTCCAACACAACAGAAAGGGAAGTGTAAAGTATCTCAAATGGTGAATACGAAAGCTCACTATCCAAAGGAAGCCAAGCACTGTTGCCTTTCACTATGGCCTCAGGAGGAAAGTAACTTACTGTAATGTAAAACTCCCCCAGGAATGCATGTGACAGTAACATCTGCACCCTGATTCTACCAGCCTGAGACTGTCTCTGTTGACGGGATTACAGAGTTCAAAATTTATCCTCTTCACTCCAGCCAGACTGTTCCATGTCCTGTAATTTCCTAAAAGTGCTACAGCTGAAGAGGGCAAGCCAACCAACAACTAAGATCTGCACAACAAACATCAGAAATTGTAAGGACAGCCTCTGGGAATCGACTCTGGACAGCTCTCCAGAACTTCATGGGTGCCAGACTACAAAAGACAACACTCCAGACACATTTCCAGCTTTAATGAAGCTTTCAAAGGATCAAAACATCTCAATCCACTCATATGTCTTTGTAGAGCCATCCACCTTTGCTACTGACTAAAAAGAAAAGCAGGCCTTTGTGGTGTATACCTTTAAACCCAGCACTCTGGAAGTAGAGGCAGGTGGATCGCTGAGTTCAAGGCTTGGTCTACATGTCAAATTCCAGGCTAGCCAGAGGTACATAGAACGACACTGTCTCAAAATAAACAAGCAAGCAAGCAAAGCAACAGGGCCAGGCATGGTGGCACTCAGGAAGTGAAAGCAGGAGGACCGGGAATTAAACTGTCCTTGGTTATACAGCAACTGGAACACTAGCTGGAGCTACATGTCCAAAGAGCACAACAGAAAAGCAACAGACCCCACCTGCCAAACTCACTGAAGTGGTGAATTGAGACTTGACAACCTAGTATCTGTTATTACCACAACCACCAGTACAGGGGACTCTTTGAGCTGTGATGTTCTTACAAATGGACATCAACCAAAAGTAAAGAGTAAGACATGTGACAATATTTAATTTTCATAGGACAGGAATGGGTAGGGCATTATAATTTACCTAAAGCATGGCTGCCTCCATCATACATGCAAACTTTCTCTCTGGAGATGTTCTGCTGTTTCCATCTGCATCCCAGTGTTTCTGTAAGAAGTTCTCCTAGGTTCTCAAGGACTGGCCCTTAACACATTTCTTTCAAATAGCTCAGTGGCACTTATTAAAAAAAAACAAAAACAAACAACAAAAACACTTGTATGTTGCACATCTCTACTGACAACCCAGGAATCACAGAGTAGTTACACCATCATAGAAGCAGCCCATCACCCCAGAGACCATTATGGTGCTGATGGAAGCAACACAGCCATCACTGCCCAAAGCACAAATGAGTCCGTGCTGCCTGGCCCCTAGTTTCTTCTGAAGACATGGGGTGGTGGGGTTTGCTAACTCAATCCTAACAATGTCAACTTCATAACAGTTCATAAAGATATACAATAAGGAAACTGTCTACTAGGCATCAAAGAATTATGCATAACCTGTGGTTGACATTTTGTGCTCTCCAATAAACTTATCTGGGGGTCAAAGAACAGAACAGCCACTATATTAAACATAGAGGTCAGGCAGTGGTGGCACACATCTTTAATCCTAGCATTCAGGAGGCAGAGATCCGTCTGGATCTTTGTGAATTCAAGGCCACACTGGGAACAGAGCCAGGTGTGGTGGCACACACCTTTAATCCCAGCACTTAAGATCTCATGTCTTCGCTTGGGAAGGACACAGGCCTATAATCCCAGGAAGGAACATGGCAGGACACAGAAAGGTATCTAACATTTGAGGAAACAGGAACTCGAGCTCTTAAGGCGTGAGGACCAGGAATAGAGGCTTTTAGCAGCAGTGCAGCTGAGATCCATTCGGGTAAGGACTCAAGAGGCTTTCAGCCTGAGGAAACAAGATCAGCTGAGTAGCTGGTGAGGTGAGGTTAGCTGTGGCTTGTTTTCTCTGATATTTCAGATTTCACCCCAGTATCTGGCTCCGGGTTTGTTGTTGGTTTTTTATTAAATAAAACCGTTTAGCAATCTGTCTTACAATAACCAGCCTAAGGCCACTAGGAGTCTCATCAATGTAAAGGGGACAGCAGCCTTTTCAAAGGCATAGCTGCAGAAGCCAGGGGCTGGGGGTGCCGAGCTGCTTGTGGAATGATTGGGACCAGGGTCTGTGCTCTATGGCCCTCAACCAGGTCAACCCTTGATCTTAAATCATCTTGTTCATGAAAAAAGAACAAAGCTCTCCCTGTTCATCCCTCAGCATGAAGAAGCCAAATGGCATGGCATGTCACTTTCTTAAACCTAAATAAAGTGTGTGAACTGCAAGGAGTTTCCATGTATTTCCATATACGTATTAAAACTAGCTGGCAGACTATGGATTTAGATGTTCATTAAAAAGGAAAGGGTGTGAACTGATTTTACTCTTCTAAAGAAACATTTGGGGATTACTCATTTTGAAAACACATACATTGCCTTCAATTTAAGTGTATGAGAAGCAGCTATGAGACTTTGAAAATGCTGAGCTGAAACACGATGCCACAGACCACCCTGTCTTTCCTTAGGTTGCTCATATCAGTTAACCAACAGAAAAAATATTTAGGTATTAAGATGCTGGAAAATCGCAGAAAATGTTTCTAACATCAAATAGCTGGAGACATGGCATGAGGTCAAAACTGAAGGTGACTTGGAAACAAGTGCCAGGTCTACAGTGGAACTCAAAGACCAGAGGCAAATATGTTAGCAAAGTGCTTAGTGGGCAACTAAACTAAATCTAACCCACGTGAAGTGATATAAAGGGAATACATTGAGAAAAACTCAATGGTATCAAAGAGCTTATGTGTAAACTCAGTGCTATTTTTGGAACTTTGCTGTTAAATACAAAGTTAACACAAAAACAAGAGTTAGGGTTTTGTTTCGTTTTATTTTTTGTCTTTTGAGTACCAAAGGTAGGACTTGCTGTTCAGTGAGGAAATATGCCTTTAGCAGCAATCTAGGCAAGTTCATCTGTTTGGACCTTGAGTTCACCCCTTAGCATCATCCACCAAGTTGTTCTCTTCCAGGTTTGAGACACAGTCTAACCTCCCTGTTTCACTGACAGACCCACACAAGGCAGAGCCACTTCCCCAGACCTGTGGCCATGCAGAGCTGAAGACAGATGTGGTGTCTGCTCTGCCTGATGTTGAAATTCAGAGTAACAGAATCTGGCCAGGGGATCTCAGTAAAAAAGCTGGCTCCAGAGAATACCAGAGGGACAAATAAGACCAACCCACCAAGCCTGGGGCAAGCAGTGCCTGTAAGCCGCCCAAAGCTAGCAAGAGGCCTTTCCTTAACCCAGGAATTGACAGCCATGTCCCTTCTGGAAAGGCAGGATGAGGATGTATCCTGGGAAATCTAAATGCCAACATCTCAAACATTCATTCCTCATGCAGAGCATCACTCTCAACTTGAGTGAGGCCATTGCTAAGTCAACTCCATGGCCAGGCTTAGTGGTAGGAAACTGGCAGGCACCAAATACAAGATGACAAACTTCAAGTGGGTAGAAATCAGCACCTGGGGACCTTCAAAATCAGAAGGAAAAGATGACTCGACAACTAATGGTAAGGCAGTGCCCCTTTACAGAGCTAGCCCAGGGCTCTCAGGTCAGAGTCCCTCTCTACCTGATGTCCTCTGTGTACCAGCAGAGGGCACTAACTCACAGACTCACTCTTCAAAAGCATATGGCAAGTCATTTAAACTGTCAGGAACACTGACAGCTAGATTTTGAATGAAGTGCTAAGTATGCAATTTTAACAGTGACTTTAAACAATCATCAGAAATTTCACTGAACTCCACAAAACTTAAAGGTACTCGTCCACACACACACAGAGGATCAGTACATGTAAACAGAAGTCAATCCCATCTTCAGACTGATGAAAAGACATTTCAAAATGAAGAACTGCTCCTCCACGGCCCATGAGAGCGGTACCCTTGTCAGGCGCTTGCAGCTTCTTCCACATGCAAACAACAGGAGCACCAACCAAGAGAAACAAGTGGGTTTCTTAACTTGAGAAACCATTCTGTGATGAACTAGAAAGGAGATCTTGCCCATAACAAAATTATAGTGCACTTTATTAAGCAGGATTAAAACATGATTCTGTTTGTACTTCAACCCTTCAAGAATAAGGAGCATGCAAGTTGTATTCACTATGCCCTGGGTTGCTGTTCTAAGCAAATTAAATTATTTAAAATACAATTTACCCCGAGAGGTTCTAAAATTCTATTTTAGTGAAAAGTTCAACCTTGCATTTCTTGACTGCAACCAAGAATTTTCCTTACATTTGTACCCTCTACCAGGATTTATTCACTCACACAATTCTAAGTAGGGGTCTGTGAGCTCTGCCTCAATAACCACTTTCTGCAATTACATTCTCTCCTCAAAATTCACGTCTTACACTTCCACAGGAAGAAAAGGTTACATTCATAATATCAGTGACTTGTTTAGTGCAAACAGCATCACACTACCAAAGGCTTTGGTTTCTTGGTTTGCTGTGTGGCACAGAAGGGCATGGCCTTTGCTTTACTTAAAAAGAACCGAGTGTGGTTTGAGCAGAGGTACTGGATACTTCCAAAGTGAAATAAAACTCAGGTTAATTGGTTCTTTGTCATGGTTTTAGTTGACTCCTCCTGTGTGTAATAAGTAAAGTTTACAATGAAATGAACAAAACCTGACAGATACTCTACACTTGGAGAAATTTTATTTCTGCAGACTATTCATCACAAGCCAATGCTACAGACAAACTCACCTGGAGAACGGCCCACTTCACAGGAGACTGTCCCCTTGAGTTTTTGTTCAAGAACAAAAACCCAAGGTTTGCAGGAGTAATATCGGTACTGTGACCTCTGCCAATACACAAAAGGATAAAGAAGGCTTCTGGGTCTGGACTTCTGCCGTTACTCTCCACATCTGGCCATGCATGCTTAATAACTGCCCCTGGGTGCTCTGGGCGACATGTGAATATCACATAGCGCACAGACTAAGCCAGTTTTGAGAATCCTAAATTCTCATGAGGCAGCTAAGCGTGTGTGGTCCACTGAGGGCCGAAATGCCCAAAGCCTCTTGTTATGTCCATCCAGCTCCACGTGTCCTAGTCAATGCCTGCTCACTCTAGACAGCATCTGGACTGGACCAAATGCAGTCACGCATTGGATCACTAGATACTGAGGAGATGATTCAGGGTATATACCTAATTTCTACCTTCTTGTGTGTTGCGTCTCTTCCTGGACTCTCCTCAGCGGTGGTGATGCTACAACATGCCAGGGAGGTGACTCATATCCCCTATCTATTGCTACTCAGGTGGCATGGACACCACAACAAAGTGGCTCAGAAATTCATAATCCCACCATCTCGGATGCTCTGGTTTCTTGTATCTTGCTGAACTAGCTGCAAAACAAAACTTCCTATTTATGTTATAATTTTGAAAGGTTGACACAAATACATAAAGTACATAAACAGCAAGTCAAAGGAGAAGACTGAGAAAGGACGCAACACCAGTGACCCACTAGTTCACTGAACAGCATTTATTGATATGCCAGGCCAGGCTGCCCTATGTGCTGGAGACAGAGGAGACAACAGAGAGGCCCTGCTCTCATGGAGCTTCCATTCTTGTGGGAGGCAGTAATCAGCACAAACAGTCATTGCTGGGTGAGTGGGAAGTTTGCTGGGGGCAAAAGGGACACTAGAACCAGGGAGCACACCACAGGCTCCTCCCCAGAGGTAAGTGCCAGCTGCGCTCCTTCAGTCACTATGGATGAGTCTATCTCATTTCTAGTAACAGTCGACTCATAAACTTGGGGTTTAAAGTACAATTAATTCACTAATAGTACTGTCTTGAAGCAGATATGGAGCTGGCAGGATGGAAAGCTCTCCCTATGTGCTCTGCCAGCTTCCTCCCAATGTGTCAGCCCTCACGGCTCCAGCTCTGTGGATCCCTCTTCTTGCTGCGCCCATGAACAAGTGTGTGGTGAGAGCCTGAAATAAACAGGTGTAAAATGGGTCAAGACCGTTGCTTCTATTTCTGTTTTTAACTGAAGAAAATGTGCCCCACTTCCAGAGGCAGAGAGAAAAAACATGTGGATAAAGGACAACTCCAATGTATTTTAAACACACTTATGAGTGTGTATTTGTACATGTGTCTACCCCACACATAACCTATTTCTCTTAAGATAATTCAAAATTGGGTCTTGTATAAAATGTCTTTTTGGCAATGTTACAGTATAACTTGAGAGGCAGAACTGTTTTAAAGAATCAAATTAAAAATTGAAAGCACAAAGATGATCAAGGTCCAAGCCCAATTAACACTAACTTTACAATAATTTTTTTACTTACTCCACATATTCAACATACTCCTTCAGTTTTTGTTTTTTTCTGACATGGCATCCCAGGGGAGCCATTAGGTACAATCAGTTCTCTAATTTGGATTAATGTGTCTTAAGTACATATTGATAGAACAGACAATACTTGGAGAGGCTGCCTTGCTGGAGTCTGTCTGTGGCACAAAGCACTGAGAAGGCTAACTCAACTCCAGCACTTCCAACTGGTCACCACAGGCCAGTTTCCCAGGTTAGAAAAATAAGAGTACTTCAAAGGGATGCTGAGGACTATAAGCCAAGGACACTTCCTAATCAATGTAAGATCTTAACAAGCTGCTAGTGACTTCCACTGAGGCTCCGAAACTACCCCAAAAAACAAAGTTGCAGAAGGGAAGCCTCAGAAGTCTCTACCTCCCTCTCTCAGGAGCTGCAGTGGGCAAGAGGAGGGGCAGGCAGGCAGCAGGACCACTAGGTTTACAAGTCACGCAGAGGAGTGGATGCCCATGGAGTGGAAGTTGCCTGACTACTTCCCAGCCCTCAGATTAGCACAATGCAAACAGGACTGTAGTTCAGGGTTTGAGGGGGAGTAAAAGGCCCACAGCACCAGGCTATGCTCAGCACTTCATAGGTCCAGAGTATGACAGCAATAGGTTACATTGTGAAGAGGATCTGTGGCCTTCTGCAGGTCTGCAGTCCCCATGACCTATTTCCCCAGGTGTTATTGCACTACATTAGCAATTTGAGATATCAGGATAAATTGAAGATTTCAACATAAATCACATGTCATAAACTGTGGACATCTCTGGAATCAGACAGCAGCTTCTGACTTGTTTCCATTGCTCTCTGCACCTTTGCTTTCTGCTACCAAAATTTTAAGACCTGCATAAACAAAAACAGCATTTATTCTTCTCTTCTCCAAACAGTTGTTAAGTTTACCCTTTTAACCTGAGTGTACCTTACCCCACCAGCACTTCTCCCGCCACCCACCCTGATTCATTCACTCACACCACATGCTAGTGTGAGGATGAACTCGAAGCATCGAAATAAAGAGGCCTAGCACCAGCCCCCAGAGAGCTCCTAACTCAGTCGTGAAAGAGATTGTGGCAATACACTGTGCCAAGGGCTCTCACATAGACACGGGTGCCATACCTGTGAGAACAGTGAACTGGAGTCAACTGTACTGAACAACGCCCAAGAAAAGGGTTTATGAGAAGGGAATCCCAGCTAGAGTCTGAGAGGAGGTGGCTTGAGCTGGTGCATGGAACAGAGGGCAAAACAGAAGTGTTAGAGGATGTGGGGAGGAGTCAAGGCAGGCAAGGTATAGCTGGGTGGGGGCACAGTGCAATGGGTCAGGGCTGTGGGTTTGGTTTTGTGTGTGTGTGTGTGTGTACTCTCTGATCAAGACAAGGAATGGGTAGGCGCCTGCCTAAAGAAGACCAAACAATGCTTTGGGTATGGCGATACTTGCTATGTTAGTCAAGCCTTAAGGGTCAGCAACAAATTTTCAAAATAAATAAACCACAAGTTTAAATGTTATACCTTGGATTTCTTTGGTTTCTTTTCTTTCTTCTTCTTTATTTTATTTTATTTTTTTAAGAACCCTAGTAGCCCAGATCTAAATTAAAAACAGTGGGCAAGAATCAAACACTCACTTTCCTAGTCTGGACAAACTGACCTTCACTTTCAATGAGACTACAATTCCATGCACACCAATTAAGTAATTGTGCTAACACTGTCTTCAAAACCTAAGCCTCTGGTTATCTTCCACAGCCATGCTGTGATTTACAAGTGACATTTGAAACCCATCAAATCCACTTCTCATAAGATTTATGCACAAAACCATGAGTCAGTCTGTAAGAAACCCTAAACAAGCTGCAACGAAGCCAGACATTAATGGCCACCTAATACCTTATTCCAGCTGGTTCTTGGTACCCATGTCCTTCTCCTCAGATGCTCTCATTAGGGTAAGGAGTCTGAGAAAGCTTACATAGGAGTAAGTTTCATTGAGCTCCCCCACCCACCCTCCGCTTTTAAATGCAAGAATACATTTAGGGGGACAAGAAAAAAGGAAAAAAAGTTCTCAACGACAGCCTGGGCTCTGACAGGCTGCAGACCAGTTGGAGTCCTCCTTCTCTTTTGATACAGTTGCTATTAAAAAAACCACACAACACACAGTGCTCAAAATGGGCTCTTTATAAATACCTGTGCTCAGATGATCTTGACAGGGATTCCTGGTTAATCTTACTATTGTAGAGAAAAAAACAAAAGGGACCCTAAAGTAAACTTAGATTTGATAAGGGCATGGAATCAGGCACCATCCAGCTTTCTCTTGGGGCTCAGACTAAGTGTGCATTAATAGTCTGCATGAAAAGAGAGAATGGCGAAAGTGAGCCAGTGTTCCTCTCTATGCCTGCAAACTATCTTATCTTTCCCCAGTCTTTAAGGCTAAAAAATAAGTTCCTAGATTGAATTGAGTTTTATTAATCTTCAAAGATTCAATATGGTCAAAGCCAGCATACACAGCTACAAACACTCATCTGTGCATGTGCAGACATAAACTATATATAGTTAAGCTGCATGGCAAATGCTGGCTTGGGCTTTGTCAAAGGGACCAGGGAGGGCAGGAGAGAGTGCACACTGCTGTCTTTATCACACAGAAATGCCCTGAAGCTACTCAAAGTTGGCTTCTGTGGGGATCCAAACACCTTCAAGATTGTTGAGCTAAGTATTACTAACAGAATTTGAAGGATTTGAGGATTACGCCAAATAAAGCTCAGCATCTAAAGATACATGGAAATGAAGACAAGAACTGTCTGAAACATTCACAGGGCAACACCTTTATTAGCTACTCCTTGCCTGAATGAAAGCAGACAGAGGGCATCAGAACGCTTCCATGTGAGGAATATCCTACAGAAACAATGGCCTATGCTTCTGGAATTACTGAGAACTCCTGCTCCAACCCTGGGACTTTAGTGAGCAAGAGCAGCCCTCAGATCCAAACGCTCAGATTCACCCCTACGGCAGCTTAAAAAGAACCACTAAAATACCTGGCTCTAGAGCCTCTCTTGCCTCACAGCCTGGAAGAAGCTAATGGCAGCTCTTCATGAACCTGGGTTTCTCTGTCCCTTGACACTGGACTTTAGCTCATCTGCAGAGCTTCGCTGACTAGTGTGGTAGCCACGAGCTTCCTGGACGCCTGAAATGTGACCCTGCTGGAGTGAGGTGTGCCTGAAGTACACAATACACACCAACTTCAAAGACTGTACCCCAAACAGCACTGTACCTGACAACCTTTGTGGCACATGTTCACCTATGTTCACATATACCAGGTGAAAGAGTGCAATCTAGTAAGGCTCATGTCATTCTGACCTTTCAAAACCAGCTCCCTTTCCACTGCTGGTAGACATCTGCCCCAGGTCTATGTGGGTACAATCACCCCTCCAGAGTTCCAGCTTCAAGCACTTCCACTCTGAGTACCATCTAACTCCAGCAACCCCAGGCTCCTACTTCTTAATTCCTGAACCAAGCATTCCTTTTCAGCTCTCTGCCTGGCACACCTCCCATAGTCCATCCCCATGAGTGCTCTCCAGCACACCATTCAGCTCCTTCACTGAACTCACCGACAACAGCCAGTCCTATTCCAGGCCTGGCCTGGCCTGCACTTGGCTCCCGAAAACAGAACTCTAACTTTCTACCCTCTCACTTTCATCTGAAGCTGCTGGTACTAGAGTTTCCCTCCAGCTCTTGACAAGCCACATAAGCGTCACTGCCACCAGTGACTCCCCAGTGGTGTCCTGCTTGATGCTTAGCAGAATCTGACAGGTGACCACACTGCTTCTAAGGCCTGTCCCCTTGGGTGCCTTCTCCACTTGCTTCTTCACTCTCCCTCCTTCTCCTTAACACTGGGAGGCCCTGGGCTCCATGCTCAGACCTCTCCACCCATGTTTCCTCCCTGTAGGACCCCCTCACTACGTACGGTCTCATCACTTCTGGGCAATATTAAAATACTAATACTGCTCCCATGTCTAGCTCTAGCCCAGGCCTCTCCTCCGAGTTAGACTGACACATGACTTTGTATCCAAGACCTACAGCAGACATCTTAAAGGCTAATGTGTCCAAAAACACAACCTAGGTGCTCTCCTTCCTCCCCTCCCTAACCTGCCATTCCCACAGTCTTTCCAGTTCAGGGAACTGGATTCTTCTGGTTTCTCTGTGCCCAGCATTGATATCAACCTCATGAGAATCCCATGTATCAGCTCTTGTGGAAGAACACCCCACCCAATCACTCCTGACGACATCTATCTAAGCCACTTTCAGCTCTTGCCTTACTAAGCTGTCTGCTTCCACCCCGTCTCCTTAAGCCAGTGAATAGTGGTGCTTTCCAAAAAGGGCCCAAGGCAGCTACACGGTCTGCCGGACTGGACTACACAACTCAAAGACAGCCCCAGAGATGCTCTATTACTCACTGTTTGGTTAAGGAGAATGAAGAACTAATGGGGTTCTCTTTCAACAGAACTACAACCAGATGCTAACCTGAATTGTAATGTGCAAGATTATCACTCATATTCTTCATCCCATTATTAAAAAATGTAAACAGTTGGCTAGACGGTGGTGGCGCATGCCTTTAATCCTAGCACTCAGGAGGCAGAGCCTAGACTACATAGGTGAGACCCTGTCTTTAAAAAAAAAAGCTACCTATGACCTACAATAACCTCCCAGGATGCTACTACTGGTCCCTGTCCTGCCCTGCCCTGCCCTGCCCTGCGACTCTGGCTCTCTCTGGACAGCAGTAGCCTCTATCTGTCCTCCTCTCTGTTCCAGCCCTGCACATATCATAGAGCCTCTGCTTTGGGCTGTTCTACCTACTTGGACTATTTTCACTCCAGATATCTCCATGGCTTACTATGTCACATCTTTCCCATTACTGAAAGGGAGAAACCTGCTCAAGTCACACCTGAAAAGAGTGTGAGCAAGAGCACTCTCTGACCACCTGACAAAGCTCACCTCACTGGATCAACCTATTACCACTAATTATTAGAAATAAACTAGTCACACAGCTTCATTAACACAAACTCTGGAGTCAGAAAGGCTAGGATGGAATGCCAACAATACTGCTTACTCAAGTGAGGTGAAGCAAGCAAACTCTGTGGTAGCCTGGTCTCTTCATCTATGGATCTGGGAACAAAGTGGAAAATACTATCCTGCGGTCTGGGGCCAGGGTGTCCATGAGTTAATACATGGACTGTCTATCACATATAAACCCTCAAGTTACTAGCTCTTGGTTTCTGTTCCTTGTTGTTCTTTCCCAACCTGCAAAGGACTTAAAGAGGAAGGTTGTGCTTGTTTACTGCTTCATTCCAAGCACCGAGACAGCCACATACTAGACATCTGATAGCAGCTTAAAGGAACAAATAGATAAATACTAGACATTAATCACTTTGGAGGTAGGGGAGGGAGGACACGAAAGTTTTCTCCCAATCTACACCAGATTGGGCTTGGTACTTGATTCCTGCTTGTAATCCTAACTAACACTCAGGAGGCTAGAGCGGGTGCATGGGTACCAGTATAAGATCAGCTCAGACTACAGAGTGAAACTGTCCACCCACTCAAAAAAAAAAAAAAAAAATCAAAACAACAACAAAAAAAAAAACACCATTCGGGGTAGTTTTTGTAGATGTTGTGCCTTCCTGAATAAATAGTCTCTTCGCTACCTGAAGCAAGTCACATGTACCACTTTCTGAGCAAAAAGAGTTTAACTGTACAAGCTAGAAGTCTCAGACTATTTTCTCAAAAGTTACCCAAAAAAAGTTCAGGTCTCAAAACAAATGACAGAAAAAAATAGATTTCAGTCTGTCAGGTCCAAATTTGCACATGTTCAATGCACTGGAATCACTAGCACTACCCTGCATTCAGATCACATGGCATTTTCTGGATATCACCATGAAAGACTATTCAAAGCACTTTCCCCTGAACTAAGATCACAGAACAGCTCAGCAAATACTGAAGTCTCCCAAGCCCAAGCAGTGGTAGATGCATTTCTAAGCAGCCCTGAAACAAAGACTGCTCAAAGGATGTACCAGGTCCCTTGAGTCTGGCCTATCTCACACCTCTACATGTGTATTCCTCCCAGACTAACTGAGCCTAGATTTACAGATGGTATTGCTGGGTTAAATTAGTTCCAAGATCTACTACTATCCTGTAATAATACAGGTTCTTTCTAGGGAAAGATTGGTTGCCTTTAAAAGTCATAAAGAAGGAATGGCAAAATGGAAGTGACTCAGTGCTCAGCAAAGGAGGTAGGACTTGGCTCCTAACCTCTGAACTAACTGCTCCCCTGTGAGATACAAGGGTATCTTCAGGAGAAGCATCAGTACAATGTTGCAGAACTGCTGCCACACCTGCCCTGAATGCCTTCAACCCTGTGTGCCAGACCAAGTACAACTTGAGAGCAGGGGCCCAGGAGGTCACAGTGAGATAGATGCCATGTGCCCCATGCACACGGCCTGTTTCCTATACTGCTCTGGCTTCCTGAAGATGGTGATGGGAGTAAAAAAAGTGGCTAGGGGTCACTGGGAGGTCCTGAAAAGTGGTAAGGTCTAGAGGTCCTTTCTGTTAGCTCTTGTGGTTGTTGCGTTTTTTTTTTAAAATTCTGCACCTGACTGACCATTAAGGTCACCACAACATAGCAGAGGACTACTATGATGCAGGCAGGTACAAGTCACATCTCAATTCTGCACTGCTTCACAGTGGCAACACCTGAAGCATCAGGATGCTGCTGCTCTACTTTGAACTGTATTTAGCTGATGATCCTAAATAACACTCTGTCAGCTTTTGTAACCCGGCACAAAACCACACACCTTGTGAGCTACCAGCTGGGCTGCGGTAATGCCCTTGACTTGAGGCTTAAAAGCTTTGGTCAGGAGCACCTTTGATGTATTGTCTTTCCATATCAGACTGCAATGATGACCCCCAGATGTGTCATCACATAGAGTGCTACCAAAATTAGATTATGGCCAGCTAGTGAAACTGCCTCTCCCCTCTGGTACCACTATGGAGGCTGCTGCTCTTGCCTTTGTCTGCAAGATCGAGAAGACACAGCTCTTAGGTTTACAGGATACAGGGATAAGAACCATCTGCCTGGTCTGGTATTTCTTTAATTAAAACTTTAATTACAGATATATCTCTGCACAGATACATGCAGTCTTTCAGCTCCTGCTCTTAATTACCTGAGCTAATGGGAAATGAAGAGTTAGCATTCGCTGAGTGTCTACTATGTACAAGACATGTGCCAGAGGCCTGAGGGGAAATAGAACCCAGCAGGGAAGACCCAGAGACAGACCTGGGCCACGAAGTTCACCTGTTCCTCGTCCTATCCTCTTGGCACCATCTTTGGAAAGATAAAGGATTATAGGGCTGTAGAGATGGCTTAGCGGTTAAGAGCACTGGCTGCTCTTCCAGAGGACCCATGTTCAATTCCCAGCACCTATATGGCAGCTCACAACTATCTGTAACTCCAGTTCCAGGGGATCCAACACCCTCACATTGACATACAGGCAGGCAAAAAAACAATGCACATAAAATTAAAATAAAAAAATAAAAAGATAAACTAGATGTGGTCCTAAAAAAAAAAAAAAAGATAAAGGATTAAGAAATAGAATCAGGTGGGGCAGTGGCGGCACACGCCTGTAATCCCAGCACTCGGGAGGCAGAGGCAGGTGGATCTCTGTGAGTTCAAGGCCAGCCTGGTCCACAGAGCTAGTCCAGGACAGGCTCCAAAGCTACAGAGAAACCCTGTCTCGAAAAACAGAAAGAAAGAGAGAGAGAGAGAGAGAGAGAGAGAGAAGAAGGAGGAGGAGGAGGAGGAGGAGGAGGAGGAGGAGGAGGAGGAAGAGGAGGAGAGGGGAGAGGGAAGGGGGAGGGGGAGAGGGGAGGGGAGGGGGAGGGGAGGGGAGGGAAAGAAAGAAAGAAAGAGAGAGGGGGGGAGGGAGGGAGGGAGGGAGGGAGGGAGGGAGGGAAGGAAGGAAGGAAGGAAGGAAGGAAGGAAGGAAGGAAGGAAGGAAGGAAGGAAGGAAGGAAGGAAGGAATAGAATCAGCACAGGAGCCAAGAAAAGGATCAGAATTGAAGGCTGAGCCACTTCCATGGGACCATGGCCATCATTTCATGGGAGAATGAGTAAATGGGGACTAGAACTACAGGGTGCTGTTTCCAGGACATCCTGCTGAGCAGCAATTCTGATGCCACCTTCTTCATCAACTCCCTTTGGCTTGGACAGGCCTTTGTGGAGAATGACAAAGCACTTCTCACACCCCCACTGTGTGTATCCTACTCTCCAGAAAAGCCACAAGAGCAAAGGTTATCAGAAGGTGGACCTCAAAGGCCACCCGGTGGGATTTGGAGACTCAAGAGTTGCCTGACTATACACTGAAGCCTGCCTCTATGTCCTCAGAGTCCACCTAACCTTACATAGCACTCGCTCTTGTGGAGGGGAAGCAGAAGACTGCTCTGACAGCCCCATCAACACTGCTGGAGAAAGGTAGCTAAGGGCAAGCTTCTGTACTGCCATGTCTGCTGTTCCACCCTTACGCAGGACGTGTGACAGGCAGCAGATCTGAAGCCCTTCCCTCTCAGGAGCATATTCCCCATCACCAAAATCAAGGGGTTTAACACAGTTTAAAAGCTTACACAGCAGCCATGAAGAGGCCCAAGGCGAAAATCCTCTCTAAGACAACCCCAGCCTATCCTAGTGCCTAACTTGCACTGCTTGGTGATTTAAACCCTGGCATTTCTTGGCCTACTGAAGCCCATGTGGCAAAATTACTTAAATTCTTGAGATGAACCAAATCAGAACAGAGTCACAAATGAAGCCTAACAATGTTCAGGCTAATGAAGGGTGGCACCTACTCCAAAACAGATATCAAGACAAATTTTAAAAGCCTATCTGAACAGCTGCTATGTGCTAGGCCCCTTGAAGATTTGTAAGCATATTACACTATGATGACAGATACACTGTGAACATCAGGACTGGGGTTGGTGTCAGAGATATAGAGGAAGGAAAGAGAAAGGAAAACTAAATGTACAAGAGACAGAGGAAAGAAGGTGACAGACTGAGAAAGCAGGAAAGGCCCTGTGTACTTAGCTCTAACTGTCTGATACAACCTAGCAGCTGGGAGAGTGATTTCAATGAGAACTGTCTAGACCAAGTTATCCTGCAGAAATGTCCCTCAGCAGTTGTCTGGATTGCCTTAACTGATATGGAAGGACCCAGCCTCCAAGTGGGCAGCTCCATTCCCTGGTTTTGTGAGTATAGAAAGTTAGCTGTCTCAAGCTCTTCTGTGACTTCCCTATAGTGCTGGACTATAACTGGGAATTCTGAGCTAAAAACCCTTTCTCCCTCTTAGTTGCTTTCTGTCAGTTAGTTTTCTGTTCTTCAACTACAGCAACAGAAACAGAACAAGAGCCCTCTACTTCCTGAACCTCGTAAGGGAAGCACAGGCCTGGCTTTTGTGACAGCTGATTCTCACTCAGGATGGCTACACAGAGCAGTGGCTGGGCCCGTAGGTACTGGTTAGTGGTGGATGAACAGTCAGCCTGGAGAGAACCATTCAGTTTGCAGTGTAACCTGCTCTGGAAGTAACACCCCTGACCCACACACAACCCTGAAAGATACATTTCTATGTGTACAAATGATTTACCTGCTTTTTTTCTTGTTTATAAAATAAACTTCTAGGATTTCTGAACCCTGTTGATCAATGATTCTCAGCTAGTAAAAGATCAGAACCATAAAGTTGGCCAGTGATGTAAGTTTTAACCAACTATGCAAGGGGCTCCATATCCACAGCCAGGACTAAAGGACCCACTGTTTTCAGTCACTTCTTACTAAGCTCAGTACTGTTACGTCTCTGTCTGAAGACTGAAGGAAGAGAATGCGTGCAGCTGATTCCTGCAGTCAAATGGCAGAACTGTCTTGCGTAAGGCAGTGTCAATGAAACCTAGTCTCAAGTGCAAGACATACAGCATAATGAAGTGTGAGCCTGGAGAGTCTATTAAACCTACCTGAGCATCAGTGTGCTCATGCAGGTCTCCCCACCTCCTGGGTGAATATGGATGATTAAAATGTGTGAAAAGCACCGGGAAGAACACCTGATACGTATCCTCATACACATACTCAAGAGGACACTGAAGCCTCCTGCAGCTGAGGAAAACACTAGGCAGCTCAACACCTTTACTCCCTGAAAGCTAGCTGCCAGGTTTTACCAGAGTAGTGTGATGGGTGAGTCCAGCTAAAGAGGCAAGCAGTGATGTTCTCTCTTCAGGATCTTTCCTTTTGCCTCCAAAGTCACAACTAGGTAAACAAATGAACCTTTAAAAAAAATGGAAAAAAAAAGTAACAGCAACAGGTGAGGCAGCTCCTGGTGGCTGGACTTTCTCACTGTAAGACTAGGAGGCCATGTAGCTCTGCCCGGAGTTTGCATCTGCTTCAGATTTCTTACTTACCACATGCTCTGCAGATCCTCTCTAGGCATCCAAGGGTCTCTAAGTCAGTGCTACAAGACTGAGGTAGGAAGGGCTAGAGCTCACTTCACTTGAGGTGTGCACTACTCATGGTGTGCAGATTTGGCCACACTGCACTTTGTGCTGCTCTGCAGACCTCACACACAGCAACTCTGCTAGGACTCACCATGATCCTGTGAGTGGGTGCTATTACTGACACCCCATTTAAAGAGGAAGCAAATTCGGGAATAGGGCAGCTAGGTAATGTGCTGCAGTCAGTACACTTGTAAGAAGCCAAGGTGGGATTCGAACCTCAGCAGCCTGGCTCCACAGCCATGGTCCTGGCCCTTCACCACGGGGTTCACTACCACTGCCTCTTGGCACAGCCATAGGATGAGGTTCAGTTTCAAAAGCACCTTTCTTCTGAGTTCTCAGTGTGTTTCATTTATCCTCCCAACAACCCTAAAAAAGCAAGTAGGAGACATACAGCATCTGTATTTCACACACATTACAATGGAAGCAGCAAGAACACAGCTAACAAACTCCTACTTGGACAACCAAACTCCTGTCTTCTGAAGTCTATGTTTGAGTTCTTTAGTTTGGGCTAATGGCCTTACAGGTGCTGACAGCACATCCAGACCTGAGTAGTCCAGAACAGACTTTCTCACACTCAGGTAAGATCCCCTCAGTGAATCACAATTACAAAAGCAGTATCTGTGGGGCTTACAACTTAGTACAAGTCCTAAATTCTAACCAAAAACTATTTTGTTCATCAAAAGTAAGTAGTCAATGTATTCAGTTACTAGCTCTCTGAAAATAAATAGGTTATCTTAAAAATGTCCTAAGCAGACAGCTTTAAGGGAAAAATCTAATGAAAACACTTCACTTCTGCATCTACTAATGTGTCCTAGGCTCCTACTAAATTTATGAATAAAATACTGGACCCTAGAGAGCCAACTCTGTCAACAGGGAACTTGGGACTCCTCTGGTGCCATCAGGCGGCTGAGAGGAAGGAGGTTGGCAGCCACGATCCCCTGCCACTCTGAGAGTCCGTGAACTCTTACGTCAGGTGCCGCTCCTCTACTTGGCCCCAAGAAACAAAGGGCATAACTAGAAGGGAGGAGAAAATACTCTTGCACAACTGGGCAATGCATATGACAATTATTTTTTAAATCACCTCAACAGTCAAGGTGTTTAAACACCTCTAACTCCCATGACAGGTACAGTCCCAGGAGCTTCATAATCACAGGAGTCTTTATCTATTTCTATTTCTCAACTCTGGTGCTCTGCAATTCTGTGACAAGATACCCAGCAGGCCAGATACGGCATTGCAAGCAAATGGGTGTAACAGGCGAAAACAAGCTTGGAAGCTCCAAGTAGTGCAGGAGTTCTGGTCACCAATGAGCAGCTCCTGGTACTGATTCTAATGAATGATAAAACTTTCACAGATATCAACAAAGACTGGAAAGAACTTACATCTATGTCAGTGTTCACCTAGAATTTTCAGGTGTGTGCAGTTGAAATATCAGCATTAAACATTAAAGAATAAAATAACGAGACACTAAAAATAATCTGTGCTTCACTGGGTCATGCTAAGAAATTACATGTGATTGGGGGGTTTATTTTATTAGTTCAAAGAATTAAATATGGTTCTGGATTTTGTTCTGCTTTGTTCTTATTTTAAAAAACCAATATACTAATTTGAAAGAAAAAAAAACTGTAAGAGCCAACAGCATAAATTAACCTGGTATAGAGTCCACCAAAGCTGACCAGATTTCAGCAAAAACAAAAACATTGTGGATAATGTAAACCGTTGCTTTTTCTTATGTTTAAAAGAAGTAGATTATAAAGGATGGAAAAGGGTGAAATTTGATGAGATAATTGTATTCTTCAGGCCTTTCAATGAAATAAAACATTTAACCTTTTTCTCTCAGTAAAATCAGAGGATGCAAAATACGGCATTTAAGAAACTAACAGATTTAAGTTGCTGCTGTTTTTTGAGAAGGGGGCAGCAGCAAAGCTATGTAGTAGATGTGAAGAAAGGTGTGGGTAAAGATAGATGTGAGCATGAGTGTGTATGGAAGGGGGTGGAATGCGAAGGGAGATTCAGGCAGCCTGGGTATGTATATGTGAGTTACATGTAAACATCAGTCAATTCATAGTTTTTGCAAAATATGGACATAAAAGGAAATACCCTACATGGGGAAATGCACTCATTAAACTTAAATTTTAAAAGGATGAAAACACAGATTACACTTTATTCTTAAAAACCAAAATGAATTTCAATACAGAAAATGAAGACAGCATTTTGCAACTTTATCACTCAAAGGAGAATCTCTACTTGAGGAAATCAGTGTGCTGCACTTGGAGAGATGAAATGTTACAGCTTGTACACCAAAATTAAAAAATGAAATTAAATTAAAAAATGAAATGGTTACCAAGGTAATGCAGGTCAGGGGATCAAAGGTGAAGGGTCACACATTATTAAAAAGAAATCCAAAAGGGCGGCTGCATCATGATCTCTGCAAAACAAAGGAGCTCCAGTAAGTACAACTAGCATCTCCCAGAATCAACAATCAAGCTCTTGACGCTCTCCCTGCAATTGAACAGTATTCCCTGATTCCATGGAGAGCCATTTTTATTCAGGTACAAAACCAAATTTTAATCATCATTACCAACCAAAAAAATTACAAATATTTAACCAATCATATTAAAACCTCCAATATTTCCAATTGAAAGTGGCTGGGAAGTGCTGGCATTTCATTTCAGTTGGAATCCACACCCTGTTTTCTGGAAATGACAGTGTTTGATAAGTTACCAATATATCAAGAATCTAATTTGGTCACAGCATGGTGAGTTGGTTTTGGTTTTTTTGGGTTTTTTTTGGTTTTTTGGTTTTTTTTTTCTTCCCTTCTTCTTAAGGAATGAGTTCCAAAATTGAGTTTTTGCAAATTTCTTTCATTTGAAGTAGCTGCATAAAATTCCCATTATTGGAACACTTAGTATAACAATGTTCTAGAAGACAGCAATAAAGTGATACATGATAAAATAAACTGTGTAACTATACCTATTAAGTCTGTTCTCACATTCAACTTTCACTGCACAAGGGAAAGGACATTTTAAGCAAAGTAACAACTTGCTATCTCTACTGGAATCATACAGTTAACAGGAGCCTGACATGAGGAAGAACCAGGGAGGAAAGAGGTATCTGACAGGTTTCATTTCCAACCAATGTTACATTTTCTCACTTTCATTAACAAATTAATGTGTTCCTACAAAGAACAGGAAAGTCAAGGCTTTGTCTGAAATGTAACTACCACCCAGGTTGCGGCCCTTACCGACAACAACAAGAAGAAGCAAACAGTGACGGTAAATGCTCATTCCCGGTAAATAACCAGCATAGAAAACCATCATCCTTACTGTAACTAGTCTGAAAACTAATCCTGAGCAGGTTTCCTGATTCAGGATCCAGGCTCCTTATGCTGAACAGGCAGTGCTCAGAAGCCCTGTGCACAGTGGCCTGCCACCTCACCTGAGGCAAGAGCAGCTGGAGGAGGGGACTGGGTTTGATTACCATCTCAGCACCCCTTCCAGCCTCCCACCTTAGTTTGTTTCTCTTTCTCTTTCTTTCTCTCTCTCTTCCCCACCTCTCCACCCCCCACTCCCCACCCCCCCACTCCTCCACCCCTGAGCTGAGGACCAAACCCAGGGCCTTGTGCTTGCTAGGCAAGCGCACTACCACTGAGCTAATCCCCAACCCCCACCTTAGTTTCACGCTGCCATATCAAACACTTAAGTTAACCTTGTTAAAAAATCACATCCCCATATACTTATATATTAAGATATAGACAACTGTCCAGAAGGATTTATTAAAAGGAATAAGATATTCCTTCTAGTAACTTATGACAATCAATAAATAAAATAATTCTATGAATGCCAGCTTTTGCTCCCTCTGATTAGGTTTTGTTAAAAATAACTGCAGATCATCATGCACTGGATTGAGTGTGTTAGTGCTTAAGGCCACATCTCTAAAGTCACGGCTTTCCATTCAGTTGCACAGCTATGAAAAGTAAACTAACATTTCGTTTTTGGAACCCTCATCTCACACAGCCTGGCACATACACATTTGCTGCTGGGAGGCATGCAAGCAATGTTGAACACTGCAGAAGGAATCGATACCCCATCAAAACAGTGCATCCGGTGCTTTAGTGGCGTCATTACTGAGACCATTTCAGCGTGTTTGTAACGAAAGACAAGAAGCCAGCAGTGTGGTATTAACTCGGGTTTTGTTTTCCTAGAGTATTTTATATTAAAAAGAAGCACCAGACCTGTCCAGATCAAGAAATACATATATACATACACACACACACACACACACACACACGCCCTCTACCAAACATATATTCATAATCTCTTCTTAATGACAAGATGACTTCTAGATGCTTTTTAAAAGTCTTCTAAATCATTCTTAAAATTCCATAGCTTACAGAAACAGTTCCCCAAATTTCTGCCAATTCATCAGTCCTGCCAGAAGTGTTAGGCACAAACTACCTAATGCAACCTCCAAGTTGTCAGCTGCCCTCTAGCACATCCTGCTCTTCCATGGAAGTGGATTCATACTCCCTGCCTAAACATATGGCAGCTCTGACAGACAGCCTTTGAATACAACTGCACCCATGGTAATGACAATCCAGCTGATTTTAAAAATAACAATCTATTAAGAATTTTAGCAAGTGTCTTCTGCTTTGGGGACAAGGTAAGGCTGAAGGGAGTTTACTATGGTCCTAGCAAGTACCCAGAAGAGCACTCAGGAAGGTAAAGTGTGCATTCTACCATTGCCAGTAAAGACCGCAGCACCCAAGCCCACTATGTGGAGAGCAGCTCCAAGACTACTACATCTGCTGAGGCCAGCATGGGATGCCTTCAAGCAGTGCTCCAGATAGCCTTCTTCTCCAGAAGCCTCCCTTGCCTTCAGTATAGCCACAGTCAGCTAGTGGTGAAGTCCTCACTGAAGTAACACAGAACACTCAGGAATTGCCGCCACAGACTGAAATAAGCTCCCAGCTAAGGAACCACAGGGAAATTTCTATCATCAAGTGGGGACAGTGCTCTAGACCACCTCAGGGAAACAAAGTTACATACAGTTTCTCTCTCCACAACCAGTAACAGAATTAAACAGTAAATGCTCAAAACCCCTAACCAGCCTCCAAACCCTTCAGTGTATCCTTGATCTAAATCTATCCACCTGCTACTGGCAGGATTCCCCAGGGACTCTCACAGCAGACTATTTGGGACACACTTACGGACAAATTTAATTTCTTTTCTCAACATATCTACAAGCAAGAGGAACTGGCTTCCTTCTCAGACAGAGCAAAGGCCTGTGAGAGGAAAGAGGTGCTGCCACATCTCCCTTAGATGTTAACTTCTAAGGTAACAAAGAAAGAAGAACTAGGAAGAAATCCACAATAAAAAAGTCAAAAGATTCAGAGTCAGGGTACAGTACTACAGAACTGAAGAAGCCCATCAAAACAACCCTAGACATTTTACTGGTTTTTTGCAAAATGGCTATTAGTGCTATTATATAATGCTTTCTGTAGCAGATATTAAGCTCTGCAAGCATGCATACTGATTAGAGACATTGAAAAAATAAAACTAAGATGATGGGGCAAATTCTACTATTTTTAATCTATAAATATAAATAGATAAATATCCAGCATGCCATTCTGTACAGCATCAAATGTACTTGAGCTATATCCAGCTTTTCAGTTAAGCAGAGACTACAGTTCTGTTACCACTTCATGGTATGGTCTATGCTAGTTTGCCCGACATAAACACCAGAAAGAGAAGTGTTTGGCTTTTGTGTTTGCAGTCCCTGTGTTCACAGACCCCAATGTTTGCGGTCTCTGAGTTCCAGGCACCCATGTTTACAGGCCCTGTGTCCAAGCATCCATGTTCTAGTCCCCATGTCCCAGGTACCTGTGTTCGACCGAAGATGGGGTGTAATCTCCTTTCCTCTGCCAACAATTATCATATCTTCTGGTTTTCCAAATTTCCAGTATACTGACCTTTGTTACTTGTCTCTAAGATGATACATGTCTGTTTCTCCAAAACTTTCTATAAATGGTAAGACATCCCACACCACAATCATAGTAATCCTACTATATTCTTTCTTTTTTGTGAAAGAAGGTCTCACTATGTAGCTCTGGCTAGACTAGAACTTGCTATATAGACCAGGCTAGCCTGAAACTCACAGAAATCCACCTGCTTATGTCTTCCAAGAGCTGGGATTAAACAAGTGTACTAACCAGCCCCACTGTATTAATTTTAAGGGGGTGAAGAGATGAGGTAGCATGCACCTGTAACCCACAAACTAGGCACTGTGTCAAGAGGATTTAGAGATCTGGACTACAATAAGAGCAAGAAAAACAAAGAAATAAAAAGGAAGAGGAGAGTAAAGGAGAGATTTAGAGGGAGGCAGAGAAGATAAACCTTAAACTATTCACCTTCAGCAATGAATGTGTAATCTTTTCCTCTGCTAGCTTAGAATATTTCATAAAGGATAAAGAACATGGGAGAGAGGAACTGTGAGAACAACCACAGGACTTCTGAGGATACACTCACCCATGGCACTGAGGCTTCTCGTGCCATGAAACACACACAGCACTGTGCAATGTAATAGCACATAGTCTCACATGAAGGAGCCAAACAGTCAACCTCACAGAATTAGAAGAACAGTGGTTAGCAGAACCTGGGATGGCTGAGGGGCCAAGAATAAAACATGGTGCAAGGGGGGAAAGAACAATGTGCATTAATTATTTTGAGATAAGGTCTCATACCATGTGTAGCTCAAGCTGGCCCAGGCTGGCTTCAAACTCATGGCAATCCTACTGCCTCAGTCTCCTAAATGCTGGAATATTATGGACATGAGCAACCATGTCTGGCTAGAAGAAGTAACTTCTAATGTTCTGTAACACTGAGGAATGACTTGTTGACAACAATGATATATTTAAAAAAAAAAAAACTAGAAGAAAAAATTCTGAATGTTCTCAACATATACACACACATATGCATTGAGTAATAGGTATGCCAATCAATAGCTCTGATCAGTATACACTGAGTAAGTGTATTAAACATCTTAATGCAGCCCATAAATATGAAATTACTATGTATCAATTAAAAATAAAAATAGAGGGGGCTGGGGAGATGGATCCACAGTTAAAGCACTTGTCACACAGGCTAAGAATCAAAATTTGGATCCCCAGGACCCACATAAAACTACAAATGGTTGCACCTATCTGTAATTCTACAAGACACGGGGCAGAAACGGGAACATGTCCAGGAACTCACCAACCAGCCTGCCTTAGGACGCGCTGAGCAAAAAAACCCTGCCTCAAACAAGTCGGAAGCCAAAGACTGACACCCAAGGTTGTCCTCTGACCTACACACAAATGCCTGTACACTGACCCACATACAGACACACCAAACACAACCATCAATTCAATCAAAAATATAGCTCAGTGGATAATGTACTTGCCTAGCATACACCAGACCCTGTGTCTACTCCCCAGAAGCACATACACAGGGTGTAGTAGTGTATGTCTGTAATCTCAGCACTCAGAGAATAGAAGCAGAAGGATCTGATACGCAAAGTCATACTCAGCTATGTTACTTAGCAAATTCCAGGTTAGTCAGGGCTACATGAGACTCTCTAAATAACTAGTTATCTTTAAAGAGAGTATAATTTATCATACACCAGTTCCTCAATAAAGAAAGCTGTGTAAGGATGAGAATGCTAAGTGGGAGCACAGGACAAGGATTTATCCTCACACTGCACTCTTGGAACCAGGCCATGCTGGGACTGCCCATGCAGAGAAGACCAAGACACTTTCAGGGAGGCTGTGGAAGCCACTGCTCCTGAACTCTTCGTTACCTGTCTATTACCAAAGATGGCAAGAGAATCCTCCCTGTTCATACATAAGGACACACATAGACACTGTGTATTTAAATGTTTGGTACTGCTGACCCATACTGGGTGCACACCTGAAATTACTCCATTTCCAAAATCAGATTGGCCTACCATTTATAAAGCTAAGTGAACCTTGGCATAGCCAAGACCCACCCACTTCTTTCTAGAGCTATCCACTGGGGTAAGAGTTCACAAAATGCATAAGTTCTCCCAAATACAAACCTAAAATAAATTCTAAAAGGAAGCAAATTCACCACTACTGGCCTCATCAAATTCCTTGTTTACAAGCCAGGTGTGGTGGCACACCCTTTAATCCCAGCACTGTAAATTCAAGGCCATTTTGGTCTACAGAGCTAATTCCAGGACGGCCAAGGATACACAAAGAAACCTTGTCTCAAAAAAAAAAAAAACAGCAAAAATTTCCTTGTTTGCAAACTTCTTAGCAACACACACCAGTGCTCAGCTATTTTTCCAACTGGGTAAGAAGCTCCCATCACCAATAAATAGTCTCTCAGGTCCAGCAGCAGGAACTGCAATTCTAGACACCAAACATATGACTAAGGAGCCTGCCTTTTTGGCAAGTCTCCCAGGTGAGTATGGACAGTCCAAAGCCCTCCTTTTGAAATGGGATGCACAGGCTGGCTGAACCCATCTTCCAATCTCCTCACAGACACATTGGCCTCAGGGGACAACTAGCCATTAAGTGGCAAAGCTGCTAAAATTTAAGTTTAAAAGAAAATCCAATCCTGGAGTGAGAGCTCAGTAAGTAAAAAGCTTGTCTTTTAAGCATGAAGACCTGGATTCAGATCCAAAAAAAACCATCTAAAGCCAAATGTGGAAGCACACGTCTATAATCCCAGTCCTCCGGCAGCAAGACAGGAGGAGTCATCCACACACTCCACAAACACTTGTATGTGACACCATTTGTGTTTATAGAAAGAAAATTCAAATACAGCTTACTGGTGGTCCCTCTCTATCCAAACTTAAAAGCTTTTAGATGCCCAAACACACAGCTTTAAGTCTGTAAACCCAAGAGAATTATGTATGAAGTAGAGTGGATGGAGAAGGCAAAGCAGAAGAGAGAAACTGAGAGGGAAAGACAACAAAAACTACTTTCTAAAACAGTCACGGGAACCTGTAGAAGCTTCCTAAAATCCATCTATACACATACATAAAAAAGAGCTTTAAAAAAGAAAAAGCCGGGTGGTGGTGGCGCACACCTTTAATCCCAGCACTCGGGAGGCAGAGCCAGGCGGATCTCAGTGAGTTCGAGACCAGCCTGGTCCACAGAGTGAGATCCAGGATAGGCACCAAAGCTACACAGAGAAACCCTGTCCCGAAAAACAAATAAACAAACAAACGAACAAAAAAGAGTTAAAATGAACTTCCTATAATGTGGCAACAATGCCCCTACTGGGCACTAGAAGCTAACAAAAAGCCCAGCCCCAGGAATGAGTTACTTTGGGGGGGGGGGGGGTATGAGTCAGTGACATTCCCAAAGATCCCCAAACACTACAGGCTATTGCCAAAGCTCTTGGTTACCTTCCATAACTTGATGGTAAGACTCTGTTACTGAAGACATCACATATGTGATCATATAAGAAGAAATACCAAGCTAGTACTGACATAGAAGCATCATCTCTCCTGCTAGTTTCCATAATGCTGGAAGGTGCTATGCATACTGCCAAAGGAGAAAAATAATCATCAATCTTACCAAGCTGTGAACTCTGCAAGCTACAGTAATGACAAGGCCTGGTAAGACATGGCCACTAGTGCAATAGCAGAGTAACATGGGAGTAACCAACCGGCCATTTTCTGACTTTATTTCATGCTCAGACCATAGATAAAATCCATACCTGGCACTATATTAGAACACAAACCTATGGCTAGACAGATTATAGACCCCAGGAGAGAACATACTACTATTACTATGCTAAACAGAGATAATGTTAAACCAACTCCTAATGACTTAACATTATACCTATAGATTTAAGTACTTTTTCAATCCTTATCAGAGAAGCGTTTGCATATGTAGACAATAACACAGAGACTGACAAACTGGCCAACACAGAGACCCACAACTGGCCAAGGTGCAGAGACTAAGGTGCAGAGTGTTCAGCCCTAAGTGGAATAGATACACGCTACATTCCCTCCTCCAAAGGCTCAGAAATCAATGAAGAGGGAGCCAGAGGCTGTAGGTTACAAGGAAACAGCAGGGCACCTGCCCATAGGAACTCACAGTAGCTGTCATAGCATGAATTAAGACCTGTGCAAGCCAAAGCCAGACCAAAGAGAAAGAAGTGTGTTGCAGTCAACAAAGCCGAGAGGGGCTGGAGATCTGAAGAGCATTTTGACATCAGACATGGAGATGCATAGTCTGGAGTTTAACCAGCTGGTTTTCAGTCTTGCTTTGGTCCAGCATTCCTCTCTATGCTCCCTTCCCTACATTTTGGAATAATTTTGGGTAATGTATATTCTATGCCATTATATGTTGGAAGATTGCGATCTGTTTTTGTATTTTGACTTTGTAAAGGATTACAGTTAAGAGAATGCATGAATCTCAGAAGAAACTTTGGACTTTTAAACATTATTGAGAACGTGACAGACCATGGGGACTTTTGAAATTAAATAAACTAAATGCATTTTGCATTATGATATTATTACAAGCTTATGGGGGTCAGGGAGTAGAATGTAGTAGTTTGGATGTAACTGGCCCCAATAAACTTATAGGGAGTGGCATTATTAGGAGGTGTGGCTTTGTTGGAGTAGGTATGGCCTTGTTAGAGTGTCACTACTGTGGGAGCAGGCTTGGAGGTCTCCTACGCTCAAGCTACACCCTGTTGTCTCACTTCACTTCTTGATGCCTGCTGATCCAGATGTAGGACTCTCAGCTCCCTCTCCAGCACTATGTCTGCCTGTACTCCACCATGTCCTGCCATGAAGATAATGGACTAAACCTCTGAATTGTAAGCCACCCCAATTAAATGTTTTCCTTTATAAGAGTTGTCGTGATATCGCTTCACAGCAACAGAAACCTAAGACATTGATCATACTTCTTTGTGGAAGGCCACACACCCAAGAATATTTGGGCAGCAACAACGGGGTGGGGGTTGGGGGGAGCGGGAGTTGCAAGGGGGAGGGACACAAAGTTGGGTTCAAAGGAAGGGTAGATCTGTGAAGAGTTTGGGGGGGGAGATGACTGATCAAAACACATATGAAATTCTCAAAGAATATTTTTCTTAAGTTTTTAGAACGGTACTATTTTTTTCCTTTTGTGATCTTGGGATATTACTTCATTTTCAACTACGTCTCGTTATTCATTTATAACATGAAAACATTATCCCTACATCACTAGGTTGCTGTGAAAATTAACTAAAGTGATTAAAGCACTTATCAGCACTCAGCTAAAGACAATAAATGTTAGTTCTGCTGTGGGCAAGATATAGTTGGTCCTCTAACATATGACTCCCTGGCTTTCCAGGAACACACTCCATGGGTGGAGGTGGTAGATATAAGTTCAAAATGGCAAATCTTAAAAGTTAGAATTCAGGGTACTTAGCTCAAACTCTAATGGGATGGTCTGTGGGGGTCTCTTCCAACTCCCAACTGGTTCACACACACTCCAAACCCCACACTCTGCACAGAGCAATGCAATGCAGAGGCTCCCAATTCATGTAATGAGTGAGGAAATCAATGTGGCCTCAAGAGCAGCAGAGGCTGAGCATGCATTTATAGACCCACAATGATCCTCTCACCACACCTTACAGAGTACACAGGAAAGGATGCACACTTCTATCCATGGAACAAGAGAAATATACTCAAGAACTTGTTTATAAGCTAAAAGTGAAAAGTATTTGTTTTCTGACAAAAACTCACCCAGTGGGCAAACATTTATCAAGTGCCTACCATAGGGCAGAACTTAAGAACACGCACCAAGGATGAATACAAAGAACATAACAGAATCAAAGACATCACCTGCTCTACTACAGTGATCCAGGCACAGCTCAGACCCAGATCAAGACCTTTCAGACAGCACAAGTATACTGGAAAAGTATAGGACCACAAATGTTCACAGCAAGGGCACTTCACTGACCCTGCAAAGGCAATCAGAGAGATCTGGAGGAAAACAATGGAGAGGGAGTGAGCACCAATCCAAGCAAAAAAAGACCATATTAAGAGTAGGAATGCGGGGTTGGGGATTTAGCTCAGTGGTAGAGCATTTGCCTAGCAAGCACAAGGCCCTGAGTTCGGTCCTCAGCTGGGGGGGGGGGGGGGGAGTGGGAATGCAGAGGTAGCCAGACTTCAGACCTGTGGAGGGTGCAGGCACTTCTAAAACTATTCTGGATACACACCAAGCTAGGAACCAGCTACAGTGGGCAGAAGGGTCTGGAGAAGCACCAATCCAATCTAGAACCCAAGGGTCATTTCAGCCAGGAGGGAGTGGTGAGCATAAAGACTGGAAATTTATTTGAGAAAAAGATCCAAGAGAAACTGGAGAAGATGCAATACAGATCAAAAGAAGAGCAAAGTGTTCCAAATGACTCTCAAAGGGAACAACAGTGGATATACAGCCTTACAGTAGATATAGTTGGCTGATATTAATACCAACAGTTAATAACTCATGTGGAAAAAGGTGCCTTTGACATAATATTAAGATTAGTTCTTTTCCTTCCAATGGCCTTCAAGACCCATCTAGTCATGAGGAAGGTTAGCAAACAAACCCAAACCAGAGAACAGCATACCCAAATACTTCTCCCATCAAGGTCAACATCACCAAGACAAGTCAGGAAAAGTGTCAACTGAATGAAGCCTAAGGAGAGAGGATAACTAGACAATGTGGCAAACCAGACTGGGTTCTGGAAAGGCAAAGGACATGAAGAGGAACTATGAAAGGGGAAGGGAATGTGCAATACAGATTAGGAGGCATCGGTGTGCAGGGTACCAATGAGCCAGCTCAGTACTAGCCAGAACCAGGCACAGGGCAGAGCTCAGTAACAAGTCTACAGCTTCCTTAATGTAAAAGATTTGTCTTAAATTTGACCTAAGATTTGACTATAGAGTTGGAGGCTCAGGTTCTCTTTTCTGAATAGGACTCAGGAGGAGACTGTTAGCTCTATTTCAAAAACTAAGACAGGAGTCCCCACTAGATCTCCAGAGTAGACCTTAAGAAGGCAGCTCTGGTGTGGATCTCAGTGGAGTCCTTGGCAAACTGGAATTATACAAGTAGGAATGAGTGTCAGAAAGAGAAAGGGAGCCCCCAGGATGCAACTCACCAGGAAAGCACTGGAGAGGAGAGCAGAAGAGGAAGGCAGGAAGAAGATCCAGACCCATAGAGCAGAGAGGAGAACAATGGCTGTCAGAGTTGACTGTGATGGGAAACACTGGCCAAAGAGTACAGACTTCCACAGCTATAAAAGGAATGAGTTCTGGGAACTCAATACACACCCTGCTGGTCCCAGTTAACAATATTGCATTGCTTATTTTAAATTTGCTAAAAAGTCATCTCCCCAACAGACACAGCAGGTGTGGTACAGCACAGACTGTGCTCATCATTACACAGTACACACACACTGAGTCATCACACCTCAGCCTTCTAAGCATACAGTATTTATCAATTATGTTATAGTGTGTCACACTCTTTAAAGTCAGTGTCATTCATACGCTCTCTATTCTTGTCGTCTTTACCATCCCTTTTTAATCAAAGAGCATCTTATTTACACAGAAGATGAAACTAACCTATTTGATAAAATCTCCTTGGCTCGCTTTTTGTGAGTGGTAGGAGGAGACCAGTAACCCACAACTAATGGTAGAAAACAAAAAGCATAAAGCCAAGACCTGAGAAAATTCTACTTTTAAATCTAAGAGAACAAGAGGGAGCATTCAGCACAGGGAGAAAGAAGTGGCACACACTTCCCAGGAGCTGGGGAAGTATGGTATGTGTGGTCACTGTGTTATGTGTGACACAGCAAAAGCACACACTGAAAAATGCTCCTTGTATTTTGAACTCTGCTGCTGCTGTTGGAGACAAGGTGTTGGTGTTGGCAACACTGTTGGTATTGATGGTGATGTTATTGTTGTTGCAGTATGTTGCAGTACTGTTGTTACAAAATCTTGCTACATAGCCCAGGTTGGCCTACAACTCACAACAATCCTCCTATCTCTACTTCTTGAGTGACTGGGATAACAGACATAAATCACTTACTTGGCTTATTTTAACTTTGAGATCACTAGTGATCCAAGAAAGAAGATGCTATAGAATAATTGGAACTAGGTTCAAACTGAAACACTTGAATAACAAATGAAGGGGGGAAGGGAGAAGTCTGGATCTCAAATTTACAAACTCATGTTCATAGCAGCAATATTCAAACCTCACAGAGACAAAATGTAGTATCTACATATGGAATATCCTAGCTTTAAAAGGGAAGGAGGATGGATAAAGAGATACCTCAGAAGTTAAGAGCACAAATTGCTCTTGCAAAAAACCCAATTCAGGTCCCAACACCTTTTAAAGCAGCTCACAACCACCTGTAAGTCCAGGTCTATGGGAGCTGATACCCTCTTCTGGCCTCTGCAAGCATCTGTACTCATATGTACATACCTACATACACACAGTTAAAAGTAAAAGTACATCTTTAAACTCAGAAGGGAAGGGGGACTAACATGCTACAACACGAAGGAACCTTTAGAGCCTTATACTAAGTTAGACAATCCTGTCACACACAAAGACAGCACTGCCTGAGTCCCATTTATAAGGTCCTTAGAACCAAGCCCACAGATGACAGAAGGAAGGCGTCAGGGAAAGGGATAGGCTGTTTGAGGACAGAGTTTCAGTTTCTGGAGATGGACAATGACTGTGATTGCACAGTTTCTGGAGAGATGGCTCAGCAGTTAAGAGCACTGCCTGCTCTTCCAGAGGTCCTGAGTTCAATTCCCGCAACCACATGGTAGCTCACAACCATCCGGTGCCGTCTTCTGGCCTGCAGACAAAACACTGTATACATAATAAATAAATATTTTTTTAAATGAACTTTACACTGCTGAGTTCTATGCATAGAAACCATTAAGACACTGAATGTCTGTTGTGTAAATATAAAAGACACCTGTCTGAATACTGAAGCAGCTATCACGCCATCATGACCATGACTGCAAAGGACTTAGAGCAGGAGTATGAGGGTCAGAGCAAAGTGTGAGCAGAGAGATCATGGATGTTGGCCCCTCCCTAAGAGGAACCAGGGCAGCCAGACCAGACCAAGGACATTCTTCCAGCTATCACAGCCAGACCTACCAGCATTTGTGATGTGCTCAGACTTGAGGAAAGGAGAGGAAGTGAAGGCTACAGAAACAAAGATAGGAACTATTCCAGTCCTGTCATCAGTGGCAAGACCTGCTTTAATTCAGTCTTCTTCAACATACAGCTTTTAGGATTATATGAGCTCATTGACTGAAACTCACAACAGAATTCATTCAAATAGTAAGTATCTACTGTAAAGCTGCACTGTTTTTGACAGATATTTAAGGTTACAATGGAAGGGAGGGTCACCATGTAAGGAAAGAAAACTGTGACAGCAATATAAGCCTGGAGTAAACAGATCTCAGAAGACAGTCCAAACAGATCCCAGGACTGTCACAGCAACACAGGTAACTGTAGCATTTCAAGTCAACTGGGAAAGATCAGCAATTCAATACAGGAGCAATTTGGAAGGAAAATGAAATTACAACTATGCCTCACCCTGTTCATGTGGTTTCTTTAGTGTTTAGTTACATTAAACATTTTAGGATAAACCAGAAAAAGAGATGCTGGATAGATAACCCAACTACTAATACCAGGAAGACTTTTCTGTGAGCATTCAAGACCAGAAAGAGCCAAAGTTCATGTGCACTGTTCACAGGGCTGTTACCCAACAAGTTCAAAAAGCTAGCAATTAACTACAGCTGCTTTGTGCAAGAAAAACTATACATATTTCTTAAAAATACTTAAAAAGCAAGGGCAGGGGGGAGGGAGGATAAAGAACCAACTTCAGAAAAAAAGAGTAAAAGAAATGAAGGTTATTTTTAAAAAGTAAGACAAGCAGTCAAAGCATACTAAATCAAAGGAATGTATAAACATGAAATCTAAAGGAAGCAGGGAGCCAGGCATGGTGGCACATACCTGTACTTCCAGCTCTTGGGAAGCAGAGGCAGGAGGTTTTGAGTTCAAGGCCAGCCTGGGCTACATAGAGGGACCCTATCTCCTAGTAACAAAGGAAGTATCAGTTTCTCACCCCATAGACTGAAAGATCCCTGAATGAGAATACCTACTGTTGGTGGGGACGTGAAACACGCACTCTCCTATCTGGTTACTGAGAATTAAATTGCTACATAGCAAATGTTTATCCTTTGACAAGCACATCTGTCCTGAGAACATAACTAGAGAAGTATGCAAAAATATGTGAGCCAGAATGTTAAATGTGCTATTTAAAAATGGCTCAGCTATATTAAACATCTAATGCTAAAAATCCAAACCAAAATGATGTAAGAACAAAATAGAGATTGCTAAGTTTTTTATGGGCATCCTTGCTTTGCAATCATGCATATTCATAGCCACACATATGCACCAACATGAACAATGGCCACAATGTTCTGTGTTATAAGGAGAAAACAGTTAAGAAAGAGGTATGCAGTGTCATGTGTCTGTGTGTGTGCGCACACACATAGTTATACACCACAGGAGCACACCAGACTTGCTCAAACATCATTTACACCCCCAAAAGGGCGTTACTATGGTCTGAACATGTTTCAAAGTGTCCCACAAAAGGTCTATATCAGAAGTCTGGTTCCAAGCATAAAGATGTGTAACTTTTGTGAAGTGGAGCCTAGCAAGAAGTCCTTCGATTGGAGCCAGAAAGAGGCCCTTAGAGCAATGGGCAGCATGCCAGTGAAGAAAACCTTGGTGGGTTCTTGGAGCAGCTCAGCCTCTCTGGCTTCCTATCTGGTGACAGTTTCTCCCTCCACATGCGCTCCTGAAATCAACCGTCAGATCTCACCAGAGGTTGAACCATAAGCCACCTGATCTTAAACTATCAGTCTGTAAGTTAACTGTTTAAAGCTCCTAGTCTTAGATATTTTTACTATAAAAACCAAAAATTGGAATACACATTCCCAAAATCAAACTGCACACAATGGCTATCTTCTCGGATGTACAATTGTAGGAGAAAGTCTGTTTTTAAATGTCCACATTTCTATGGTGCTAGAATATTTTAGTGATAACTTATTACCACCTTTAATTAAGCACATATATAAGTACTCATATAATAAAATGTAATAAAAGCAATTTCTGGGAGTAAGGATATACAATCTGTGGCAAAAAACAGAGTGATCCCATGTGTTCCTCTTTGCTCAGTGTGGAGTCTTTCAGATATGAAGTCCCTTTAGCTATGACTTAATAGTCTGTACACAAACACCCGAATCTCCCAGACTAAAAAGTATCCTGCATGAGCAGCCAGAAACAGATTGTCTCGAGCTACAGTAAACTCATGCAGTGCTGGGATTCTCACATAAAAAGTATTACAAATACATGACAATCCTCCTCAAGCTTGCCTAAATTAGAAAGAATTATGGCCTGCCAATAAAATTCAAGCAAAGCCTATGAAGATATGTACTATAGAAATGGACTACTGGGGCTAGAGAGATGGCTCAGCAATTACGAGTACTGACTGCTCTTCCAGAGGACCCGGGTTCAATTCCCAGCACCCACAGGGCAGCACACAACTGTCTGTAACTCTAGTTCCGGTGACCCACACAGACATACACGGATGCAAAACAACAAATAAAATATAAAATAATAAAAAGAAACAACAAAAATCATAAAATAAAAATAAAGAAAGAAATGAACTATTAACTATCCAAAGAGTGACTTCAATATATAGTCACTACAGCTTTAACATAACAAAACCAGTTTAATTGCCACAAAGCAAGCACACATATATGCATATATATGGTGATATATTATGTCCCCCAATATATTGTGTACCCTAATAAAACTTATCTGGGGTCAAAGAACAGAACAGCCACTGTATTAGACATAGAGGCCAGATAGTGGTGGTACATGCCTTTAATCCTAGCATTCCAAAGGCAGAGATCATGTGGATCTCTGTGAGTTCAAGGCTACACTGGGAACAGAGCCAGGTGTGGTGGCACACACACTTGAGATCTCATGCCTTTGCTTGGGAAAGATACATGCCTTTAATCCCAAGAAGTAATATAGCAGGACACAGAAAGGTATACAAGGCATGAGGACCAGGAAGTAGAGGCTTTTAGCAGCAGTTCAGCTGAGATCCATTCGGGCAAGGACTCAAGGCTTTCAGTCTGAGGAAACAAGACCAGTTGAGGAGATGGCAAGGTGAGGTTGGTTGTGGCTTGTTCTGTCTCTCTCTGATCTTTCAACTTTCACCTCAATATCTGGCTCTGGGGTTTTTTTTTTAATTAATAAGATTGTTTAGCAATTCGTCTTACACATACGCACACACAACACGCACACACCCCACAAGGAGCAGAATAATGCTGTAGGCAAGACAGGTTAAAGGTCTTCAATACATAAAACTAGTTTGATTTTTAGATTACCAGAAAATGTAAAAAGCCACCCCTCTGTTGGGCAAGGCCCTGAAAGGGCTTAAAACTGTAACAACAGTGAATTTCACTAGAACACCTGAGAAAAAGAGGATGAAACTAGGGCCATGAAAACCAAAAATGAGTGGAAGAACCCAAAGCACAAATAAACAATTAGATCCTTTCAGAGTGAACAGAATTACAATTTTTATAAATTTACTTTCTTCACATCACTGTGTATATGATGTGGCAGGGCACAGCTCTGTGAGTCAGTTCTCACCTACCTCCTTTATGTGGGTTCTGGTACTGAACTCAGATCATCAGGCTCAAATACAAGTGTTTTACTCACTGACACATCTTGCTGGCCTGGCCCATGACTATAATTTGTATTATGGTCATCAGTACTAACATCCCTACAATAGAATATTCACTCACAATTGTCCCCTCTTTCCCCTACTTTTCCTTTCTTCCTATTTCCTGGAATCAGGTACCATGAACTGTTCCTACAATTGCCTACTAAGCACTTACTGAACACTAGGCCTATCCTGAGCCCTGGGGGGCAGTGAACATGACCCTCTACCTGGTATGCCTTCCATGGCTCATGCTGCTAGTCCATCTCACTGCCCACCTCCTCAGCACTTCCGTGCCTCTCATAAATAGGCTTAGTTTGTATCTACAGTGTACTGAACAGGTTCTCTATTGTCTGTCTCCACCTTCAGTAAGGATGACCCTGAAGGGAATTTTGTGGTTTATATATTACAAAGGCTTGGGATACTACCTAGCTAACAGAGGTTCAAATATTTGCTTAGCCAATGAATGCCCTCTTTTCTAGTTAGTCATATCTCCCATCTGTGCAAGAAAACATGGGCTTTGACCCACAGAACCTGTGGAAATACCTTGGTCTACACTCTTGCCATTTCCTTACCACTAGCCCCCACTGTAACTGGTTCAGTTTTGTTTGCTCTTCATCTCCAATCCAAATTCCTTTTTTTTTTTAATTTTCTTTAATTGAACAAGTGTAGTGGGTAGCTGTTCGAGCTTTGACCTGGAAGTACTACCCACATTGAGGCTTCCAGTAACTGTCACACCTATGAGGCTGGGCTGAGACAGGAGCCCTTAAGACCCGAGATCCAGATGTGCCAGCTCTCTTGCTTCTTGGATCCTGGATGCTGGATGCTGGAGGTAGACCGAGCAGTTTTCCAGAGAACACCACTGGACTGCACTTCACCTCTCCCAGACCCTGTACCCTATCCCTTTACTTGTAAGTTACCTGCCCCCCCCCCCAAATAAACCTCCCTTTTAACTACTTGGAGTTGCCTTAATACTTCCACCAATTCCAAGTAATTCATACTCACTCACTACAGAAGGTCACTGAAAACTCAGCATCACATTCTATAAAATGACTGGAGTAAAAAAAACTTGGGAGTTGCATCAACAGCTCCCTCACCTCCCAGGCCACATTCATCCTATTCCCAGGGCTAGACCAATCTATCCCCAGCCATCCAAGTATGTCTAGGTTCAATGCCGCCACCTTAGTCCCAGCATGCTAGTGTCCCCTGGATTCCTATAAACGTATCCCATGGTCTCTGGAAGCCAGTCAGGTGACAGAATTACCTACAACAGAGTTCAAAAGGCTCTACAATCTCAGGCCTCCATTGTGGGGACCTGCATAGGACATCCCACTTCCTCAGGTAGCCCAAGGCCAGGAGCAACTTAACCTCAGCTGCTGACCCTTCTACCACAATTCAATTCATTATATTCTCTAACCTCCCCCACTGCTCCCTACTTTTTCACATGGGACAAGCTCTCCCCCAGCGCAGGCCTCTCTACAAGCTTCCACTATCTGAATATGTCATCTCACAGAGCTAACATCTCCTACTTCCAATGGCTTCACATCCTTTTGAATGACTTTCTAAATACATATCTACTCTTTGATGACCTGCTCAGTGGTAACTGTACCTTGATCACCCAATTCCTCCAGAGACCAGACAATGCTGGTCAAGTAACCAGCGGCCCATGTTAACAGACTTCACCTCTACAACGGTAAATTCAGTATCTGCTCTGTCCACTCTCAGGTATCCAATCTGGCACAGAAAGAGCATGCAATAGCATGATTTACTGAATTAATACAAAATGTCTAGGGTCATCATAGTCTTAAATGCCAGGGAGAGGGAAACCACTGGTACCCACTTACCATTTTAATAGACCTGGCCTTCTAGGGTTTTGTGCCAGAAGTGCACTGCCCTTTCAGCACGTATCCAGGGACTTCTCTGCCACACAGTGAACTAGAGACCTGCCCTCTGGGTTTGTTCGTTTACTCACTAACTTACTTATTCATTTTATTTTTGCAATGTTAAAGATCAAGCCTGAGCCTCATGTACGCTACACTAGGTTCCATAAATGAGCTACACCCTCAATCCCAAACACCAATGACTGCAATGTGTGTCCTTTCTCTACTGCACTCTCTGCACGAGCTCCTATGTGATTAGTCTGTGGAGGTATGGATCTCTTATAGACTATTTTTCGGCGAGTCTTACTACCCTGGAGCATATCGAAACTTTGTCCTTCAAAATTAGCTCATCCTAGCTATTTATATCTTCACATACATTTTAGCACCCATTTGTCCATCTTGACCACTCCATTCTCCTCTGAAAAGTCTTCCGGCACTGCCTGATACGTCAAACACATAAAAGAGTTTGCAAACAATCTTTAAAAAGTGAGTTTTCTAATTAATGAACATGGTATATCCTGTTGTGTTTGTTGCTCTTGCATGGTCTGCACTGCTTCCAATTTTTTTCTAAATAATATGCTTTTAATCCTATGGCAAATGATTGGCTTTACTACTTTCTGTTAGCTATCAGTGTGTTGAAACTACAGCTATAACTAGAGCTACCTTGAGTCTTCAATCTCATTTATTACTACTGTTATAAAGATACAGTCAAACTGGCTGTGAGTACTATTTGTAACATCACAGCCATATTCCTTCCATTCCAGTTTCTGAACCCATCTCTTCTTGTCGTACTGAACCATAACACCATAAACAGAAGTGCTGGTGATGAAATTACTGTCTTTCCCAGGCTGAAGAGGACAACCGCTGCTCTTATCATTACCTCAAGGCTTGCTGGACAACTTCTCTAAATACTTTCTAGCCACGTGACTAATTTCATTTCTGAACAGGCACTGGATTTTATCAAAGGTAGTTCTGTATTTGTTAATATTGCCACAATTTTTAGCTTTATTCTATTAATTTAGTAATTTATGCCAATCAATTTTTTTGAAGACTGAATCTGTCTCATAATAAGTCTGATATTCTAACTTTAGTGCTTTCAATTTTTCAAGACTTGTTTATGAAGTAGTTCTGATTAATGTTCTTTAGGAACTTGAGGAAAATGTACAGTCAATAGTTGTTAGGCAGAATATATTTATTCATGTTTTATTATGTTCCATTTTTAGTTATTTCTTCTTTTAAATGTACTATTCCTCTCATCTACCGTGTCTAATCTACTGATAAACCCACTCACTGAGGTCACACTTGTTCATTACAAACCTGTTCATTATCTTACTCAGATTTTCTGCGGCCTTACAGACACAGTCACTCTGTTTACAAACCTGTTAAAGGTTCTCACTTTGCCCCCTCTTTTAAACTATGGTTTTGCTGAACAGAACTCTAGCATGACAGTTCACCTTTTCTTTAACATTTTGAACCACCATCCCATAGTCTTCTAAACATTTGCCTCCATAACCTTTAAACAAGTTTGTTTTAAATTCTGCCCATCTTTTCTACTTGTTTACCAGGAGCAAGGACCCAAGCACTCAGCCTACCACAAACAAAACAAAATCCACCCCTCTCCCACTCTGCCTTTGTTTATACCTTCTTTGTTTCCCTTTTGGCACTTTACCTTTTTTTTTTTGGAAGCAAATGGAAATAAAAATATTTTCAGGGCCAGTGAGATGGCTCAGCAGGTGACCCTGCAAACAAAACAGTCTAAGTTGATCGTTAGAACCCACGGGTAGAGAGGGAGAATCAACTGCTAAAAGTGGCTAACCACATATACATATCACATACATATACATGCAAAACAAATTCTCAATATTCATTGAGTCCTTCCTTTCTCAGCACTATGAGATAAGAAAATAGTAAACCTCTGCCAAATATGTACCAAATTCATCTCTTTGCCAGTTACATATAAATTTTATGAACTCTTTAGCACATAGAAAACCTAAATTTACATGCAGTCTTTTATTTCCTAATTAAATTGATCAGCCTTTTATTTCTGGTTCTGGCATCATGACTAGTATGGCCTTTACTTTTTGAACAATATGTAAATATTGAACCATATTTTCTTCTAGTGTACTTAGCACTCTAACTTTTACATTTAATTTTTAGATTTATCTTGTCATAAGGTATGAGGCAATGACTTAATATTTTTAAGGGATAAACCAACTATTCTAAATTTATTTAAGTAAATAAACTTCCAGCCTTTCCTCAAGATATTACTGATACCATACACTAAATTAAAAAATGTATTCAAGCCGGGCAGAAGTGGCACACACCTTTGATCTCAAGCACTCAGGAGGCAGAGCTAGGTGGATCTCTGTGAGCTGGAGGCCAGCCTGGTCTACAAAGTGAAATCCAGGACAGGCACCAAAAACTACACGGAGAAACCCTGTCTTGAAACCCCCCGCAAAATGTATTCAAATATAAATGGATCCTGCAGCCTGACACTGCTCACCACTACTGCAAACTCTATCTCTCTGCCCTCCTTTGGTTTTAGAACAGGGGCTGAGCCTATGTGGTCAGTTGAAATTACCCTGCAGACAGCAGCAACCCTCTTATCCATGGCTCACAGGCCAACTGGACCACAGTCTGATCACACTAACCAAGCAGGTTTCTCACACCCACTTCCGTTCCTTCTTTATTTGAACCTGAAGATCTTTTAAGTGCCCCAAGGACAAGACTGAAGATGCTCAGCACCCACCTTTCCCAGTGGCTACACTGGATATTACTTTGCTGTTTCTTGGCCTCACCTTCTATTTGGTCTGTCTAGCCCCTTCTGCCTAGAACAGTAACAGATTCCACAACTCCCTAGTCCTCATCTTCAACTACTTGTCCTCTGTAAGATCATTTTCTTCCTGACCCTTCTGCTTCCCAATCCCAGTCTCCTTTACTTTCTGACCTCTGGCTGGTCTCCAGGACCTTTCTCTTTTCCTACTCACCCCACTCTACTAAGAATGGTCAGAGCTGGGCAGTGGTGACGCACATCTTTAATCCTAGTACTTGGAAGGCAGAGGCAGGTGAATCTCTGAGTTTGAGGACAGCCTGGACTACAGAGTGAGTTCCAGGACAGGCTCCAAAGCTACATAGAGAAACCCTATCTTGAAAAAGGGGGTAAAAATTTTTTAAAAAAGCTCAATCAGTACTCTTGGCTTCTTTGGCTTTTCCCTGGAGCTTACATCTCTATCTAACTGCTCCCAAGAATACCTGCATCAATGTCCCACATATGTTCCAAGCTCCAGCCTAAAACATGAACTCAACACTACTGAAACCTGTTCTTGGTGCGTTTTGTTCTCCTCCACCAGTAGAAAACTCAGAATAAACTCACTAAGGCATAAAAAAGGGTATTTTAAACTGAAAATATGAATTCTAAAATCCCTTATCTTTCTACAAGCAGAGTCTCCCCAGAGATCTCCAAATAACTCAACTGTCATAAACCCCTTCCCTGGGAACAACTCAAACCTTCTAAGATGAGAAGACAGCTAAAGAAACCATTCACATACAGATGCCAAAGAACCATCATTGCTCTACCCTAAAGCCCTTTTTTCCCAAACCTTGTTTCTTTCTTTCTTTCTTTTTTTTTTTTTTTTTTTTTTTTTTGGTTTTTCGAGACAGGGTTTCTCTGTAGCTTTGGAGGCTGTCCTGGAACTTGCTGGCCAGAGATCACCTGCCTCTGCCTCCCAAGTGCTGGGATTACAGATGTGCGCCACCACCGCCCGGCTAAACCTTGTTTCTTTTCCTACAAATGCACTCTGTCTCCCCTTTAACTATTAATGTAGTACAAAAGCTCCAAAGTTTGGCTATTCAATCACAATTCTCTGTAAACGTCCCTAAAATAAGAAGAGCGCACACACACACACACACACACACACACACACACACACAACATTAGAATCTGTTTTGTTTTGTTTTTCCTTGCTAACCTGTCTTTTGTCAGCTTAGGGAAAGGGCCACCATATCTTGGCAATCACTTTAAACCCTATTATATCAGAGTCTTCTCTAAGGGCACTGCCCAGAAACAGGGCTAAATGAACTGCTTTGGTCTGGAATCTACCAGAATTCCCGCTTTTCTCCATACCATTTACTAGACCGTTGGTTCTCATCCTTCATAATGCTTTGGACTTTTGATACAGTTCTTCACAATGTGGTCACACCCAGCCATAAAACTATTTTCACTGCTACTTCGTAACTGTAATTTTGCTATCGTACATTATGTACCGTAATGTAAATGTATGTTTTCTGATGGTCTTAGGCAACCCCTGTGGAAACGTTGTTCAATAACTCCCTCTCTAAAGAGTCACAATCCACAGGTTGAAAATCACTGCTCTAGACTGTCTAGACTGAAAAATAAAAACCTAATTGGTCACTGATTAAAATCTCATAATCAACATTCATTACCTCAGAGGTAAAATGTAAGCCAACGTAGTCACAAGCAGTACTCAAGGCCTACTCTTCTATTCCTTTGTACATGCAATACTTTCATGCTTGTTTGCTAATTCTGCCTGCCTGGTAACACCTTCAAAATGTGTTGTATTTCTTATGTCCATCTTTACAGTCTCACACTCACCTGATACATTCAGTTTCCTGATACCCTGAGCACTCGATGATGCAACTGAGCTTCACGCCCCTAGAAGGATGCAGAGCCTAATTATGTCCTTCTAAATAAGGGGATTACTCAGAGCAAGGATACTACTGACAGAATGCCTCCTGGCCAAACTTGGATGAGGCTCCTCTGAATTACTCTCTTCAGTGTCCATCAGAATCAGGTTCACACAGTTGGCACACATTATACCAAGGTGGGTTGGCCAGAATCCCACCTTCAGGTATTCTCAGTACCTGTCCCTTGTCCTCCACTACCCCCTATGTGGTATCTGATTACCCTTGTCTGCCTTACAAGAATCTTGCAGGTTGGTTTAGTCAGAGGCCCTCTAACAGCTAAAATTTCTTCTTAGTAATTTTCCACCCACACCCCTCCTTCACCCTAGCTCCTTGCCTTGTGTGTAGGCAGACTTAGGACCACCACTCTGCTCCAATGCAAAACCTCACTGCTGTGCTCCTAACAAGCAAGGAGCCTCCCTAAACAGTCTACCTTACTGTTTTAACAAAGTGTCTTGAGTGGTTTCTTCTATAGCAGTACACAGTGGGCACTCAAAACCACCACTGAAACAGATTAACAGATACGATGTTTAAGAATAAATTGGCTTTGAACACTTATCAAAAGACGGCTTAATGGAAAAAGCATGAAAAGTAACAACTGACTTAAATCATGGAACTGGAAGAATCTCATGCAAAAAAAATGTAAACCTGAAGTTTTACAAATAGTTCAGAGGTACAATAAGTGATACTAAAAAAGCTTTATTATCATAAACTCAAACTATCAAGAATTAGTCTCTTCCAGCTGCAAGCAACATCACCTTTCATTGCTCTGCCCCAGAAGAAGCAGTCTCTGTCATTCCTAGTCATGTGACAATGAGACAAAACACTGTTCAACTGTCACTTCTGCCTGTAACTGTAGCATAACTGCTGCCCTGGACACAAAAGCAACCTAAGTTTACATGGGCAGCTGCACCCTTGGCTAAGAGGACAAAAAGAACCATAACAAACATTCAAATGAAAAGTGGCTCGTGGATATGGGGAGCAGACAAGGGAGATTTCCAGCGAGCTGTAGAGGATGAGAATGTTCTCATTTCTCAGATTATCGAAATGGGTTTTTGATATAGGAGTTTTGATGAATTTATATCTACCATTAAATCCAAAAAAATTTCTCAGTTCAGCATTTACAGCCAACAAAGTACAGTGATAAAACTCTTCCACTGAACTATCTCTAAAGCAGGTTCCCCTTATGGGAGACCTAACAAGTCAGTTACTTTCCTCTGGCTTTCTACAGTCTGGTGAGTAAGAAGCAATTACTACCCTCAACTCTAGACTTCAAAAAGGAGCCCCAAAACCATCTGTATTTGAACCTTAGAAAGCTAGCAAGTGACACCAGCTGGAACTCTACTCTACCACCACTAGCCACCACCTGCCATCACACTGGACACTACCTGCCACCACATTAGACACCACCTGCCATCACACTGGACATTACCTGCCACCACATTAGACACCACCTGCCATCACACTGGACACTACCCACCACATTAGACACCACCTGCCATCACACTGGACACTACCTGCCACCACATTAGACACCACCTGCCATCACACTGGACACTACCTGCCACCACATTAGACACCACCTGCCATCACACTGGACACTACCCACCACATTAGACACCACCTGCCATCACACTGGACATTACCTGCCACCACATTAGACACCACCTGCCATCACACTGGACATTACCTGCCACCACATTAGACACCACCTGCCATCACACTGGACACTACCCACCACATTAGACACCACCTGCCATCACACTGGACACTACCCACCACATTAGACACCACCTGCCATCACACTGGACATTACCTGCCACCACATTAGACACCACCTGCCATCACACTGGACACTACCCACCACATTAGACACCACCTGCCATCACACTGGACATTACCTGCCACCACATTAGACACCACCTGCCATCACACTGGACACTACCTGCCACCACATTAGACACCACCTGCCATCACACTGGACATTACCTGCCACCACATTAGACACCACCTGCCATCACACTGGACACTACCTGCCACCACTCGACTGCAATTTTGTCTTTTCTGTTTCCTGTAGGCCCGTTTACAGAAGACAGGATGGTAATAAAACTAACACTGTGGAACCTTCACCTCTATTCAAGGATACTTTCCTAAGCCCCAGAAGGCTCATCATCACACATCCTCTGCCAAAGGCTGAGTTCTAACTTTTGTGGTTCCCTTGCTTTTCTGTAAGTTTGACCTTTAGTCATTGTTTAAGTAGCAGCTTTACTGAGATGTTATTCACATACCTTAAAGTCCACCCACTTAGGAGTATTCTTAGTATGTTCTTAAAGTTATGCAACCATCACTATAGCAGCTTTTAGCACAAATGATTTAGGAAATCTGGATCTCCCTTCCCTGGATTTACACTAGACTTAAAAGACAGCCATGGAGGCCCCACTACATTCCAAAGCCTGAATAGCTAAAGGTGGCAACACCCAAAAATGAAGGAGCTAGCCAGTGCTTTCCAAAGAGCTAGAAACATACAGATAGGAGGTAGCAGGTCACCTGCCTCTTTCATAAGCTTTTCCCTTCAGCAGCTGGTCTTGCAGACCAGAAGAAGCCAGGCCCCACCAGATGCTCAGCAGCAGGCCTAAGGAAATGGTTGTTACTTTCTACTTTTTCCACAGACTGATGGGGGCTGCCCATGCTAGCAGCTGCTCAAGCTGGCTACCCTTCCAGGTGCTTCAGGAGAGGTGCTGTAATGAATTTCCTGAGCCTCTCCTTCCTCCTCTTGTACTTGTTTCCAGTTTCTCCCAAGATAGTTACCAGCTTATTCCTGTAATACACACTCCTTACTCTGTAGCATTCACAGTGGCTCTACTTCTCCCCCAGTGAATCCTAACTGTCACTACTCAGATAACTCTAGAACTGACTCAGACAGCTACATTCTGTGACTCTCTGCGTGCTGCATGAAACTATGTTCTGCATCTAATTTATACTATACACTATTTTAATGACCTAATTATTGAAATATTATATGCAAACAGACAATACTGTAAATCATAAACATATGTGTTTATAAGCATGTATCATACCAATACCTATAAAACAGAATACTACCAGCATCCCAAAAGCTGGTCCACATCCTCCCCACTCTCCAAAAGTCACACAAATCTATAAAATCATTTCACCTATTTTCAAACAAGTTTTTAACTTATGTATGGAATCACAGAATACTTATTATCAAGTGCCTGGTTCCTTTGCATCAACAACTATGCTTGTTAAAGTGACTCATTTCTTGAATGAAGCAAAAGTCCACTCATTTTCATGGCTGTACAGCTTTGCATTACATAAGCATACTACAACCAATTTTCTGTTAAGCATTTGGGCTGCTTCCAGACTCTGAGGACTAGTCTTGAGAGTGTTTCCCATGTGGTTTTGGGTGCACACACATACACACATTTTTGTTAACATACATAAGGAGCTGAACTAAGATGCATGCTATATCTCTTCTATTCTGACAGATAATTCTAATTTTCCACAGTGGTTAAATTAATGCAGATGCTGGCTGCTCCTTGCCGACAACTGATGCCGTCCTTTTCAGCTTGGCCATGTCCACATGCAACAGTGTCTTGCTGTGGTTCTGCTCTGTCTTTCCCTGATGGCTCATTCAGTGAACATTCTCTGGTTTTAGTGAGCCTCCTGCTCACTTTCCTGTGTGGTCTTTCTTCTGACTTACAGCAATTCCTAAAATACTCTGATAAAGGCCTGTGTTGGCCACTCTCACTCTATGCCTTGACTTTTCATTCTCTCAGAGAGGTCATTTAGTGAAGAGAAGTGCTTCTAACGCAATCCAATGTACCCTGAGCTCTTTACTTTACACTCCCTGTGTCTTAATACTAACTGCACAAATCAGCACCAGAAAAATGAACTATGTTTAGCAATGTGTCCTGTCTGTGCCATACTTCTTAGCTCAAAACCATCCTTCAAGAGAGTGGAACTTCTAGAAGCAGAGGCCCTGTCAAGCACCAGACAGTAGGAAAAGCCCCACTAAATCCAGGAGATAGGTGTGCTCAGGCTCAGTGATATGAGACTATACACATGAGTGTGAGAAATGTGTTCCAAACACTACTAGAAGGTGTGCTTACAACTCCACCTAAGCATGGGCATGTAATGACCACAAGATTCACCCGTCTACATAACATACACATATCTACCCACATACATACATTTTCTCACTTGCATTTCAAAAATTATGACATCAAATGAGATGGCTTAGTAGGTAAAGTGATTGTCACAGAAAGCTGACAACTTGAATTTAATCCACAGAACTCACATAAAGGTAGGAGAGAATCAACTCCACAAAGTTGTCCTCTACCCTCCACATGCCTACGGTGGCACATGTACCCCTCCCCCCAACACATAATAAAATTTTTAAAAGGTAGTTAGAAAAAATTAACTCAAAAAGTTAAGGAAGTCACCCTATTAGCAGAAGATGGTATGTCTCTCCAATCACTTGGGGACTAAGATGGACCAGACTGGCTACATAGCAATGTTCTGGCCAGCCTGAGAACATGAGTCCTTGTCACCAAAGAAAAGTCAGGCTAACAAAAGATTAAAAAGTTCCCAGTGAAATCTCCTGAAAAGGGGGAAACATTCTGACCTAAACCATTAATGCTGCCATCTATTTATAGAAAACCACAAGCAGGTGACTCGGTGAAAAAGAAGGCTGCCATTAAACAACAAGGCAAGAGAAAGTATGAAGGTAGGAGAGGAGGAGAGCAAGCTCACGCTAACTCTGCCTCAGTGGCACTCAATGTCTGGGGAAGGCTCAGTAAGAGACCTTGACAGTGGACACCAAGGACAGAGAGAGCTACTCTCACACCAGTGGGTGTTACCTCAGGAGAGAAGCTGTATGGCTGGGAAGAAGAGCAGGGCGTCTAGTGAGGCAGGACTGCCTCCACAAGCACTGTTCTGCATCCTTTCTTGACTAAACTAACAATGGAAGGTACCTAACAATCGAGGTCACTCAGAACCTGCCATCCTGTAGCATGCAGTGTCCTTCCAAGCTGATGGCATTTCCCAGGAGTGATCACTGCCACAGGGCTTTAGGACAGAAAACAACTACTAATTGACAGAAGCTGGCTATGGAGAAAAAACAAAGAAATCATGCTCACATATTACCCTTTTCCACGTTAGTCTGAACTACTTAGGATGGCAAAAGGTATAAGGAAAACAGAAATGGATATCCTAGCAGGTATCAACCTAGAGTGTTGTACATGGCTTGGCAGGTGTTTTTAAGGACTTGTTTGTGTTTGTGCCTGTGCATGTACCTGAAACCATGTACGTGTACCACACACAAACAAACAGGTGCCTGTGCATGTACCTGAAAGCATGTATGTGTACCACACACAAACAGGTGCCTGTGCATGTACCTGAAACCATGTATGTGTACCACACACAAACAAACAGGTGCCTGTGCATGTACCTGAAAGCATTTATGTGTACCACATACAAACAGGTGCCTGTGGAAGCCAGAAGAGAACCTCAATATCCCTGGAACTGCAACTACAGGTGGTTACAAACCACCTGCTGTGGGTGCTGGGAACTAAATGTGGGTCCTCTGCAAGAACAGTAAGTGCTCTTAACCATGGAGTCATCTCTCCAGCTCTTGCCTGAATTTAGATGTTCCTTCTGTCCATTTGTCTATTACAAATGTCCCCTCCATTCCCTTCTGTGTACTTTAACCATTATTTGTTTAATTATAATGAAGACAACCTCCGAAAGCAGATGAGAGTAGATTAAAGCACTGGCTTCTCAACCCTAGCAGTACTTCAGAATCTCCTAGAGCGCTTTTAAAAACAAAAACCCATACTGGGCGGTGGTGGTGGTGGATAGGCACCAAAACTACACAGAGAAACTCTGTCTTGAAAAACCAAAGAGAAAAAGAAAAGAAACAAACAAAGAAAGAAACAAAACAAAACAAAAACAAAAACCACCCCCACCCCTAGGTCTCCTACTTAACTGGTCTAGGGTGGGTCTGCTCAGGGGTTAAATTCATCTTGTAGCTAGGGTTAAGCACCAAGACAACAGAGACAGCAGGATGGAGCTGGCTTCTCAAAACTGCTTACAGAAAGGCATTTTATCCTTCAATGTAGCATTACAGCACACAATGACACCCTCTTATTTCAATGGACCCTTCAGAGCATCTGGTCCAGGATGAATGGGTCTTTACTATCCTGGTATACCTATTGGGGTACCAGCTTCCTCCAACAGTTTGGCAATCTTGCTTCCTATCATACAAACTTTCAAGGGTTCACCTTGGGAGTTGCCATCAGAAGTGGCAAGAAGCCCTAGAAAACATTTGGTCTCACTCCCCCGCTATAACCATGTCTCTACTTTTGTCAGTTTTGTAGATCTTAGGACTCCCATAAGATGATGTATAGAAAGTAGCTCACAGGCTATTAAGTCTTCCTGAGGTCTCCACGAGAACGCTTTGTTACTCCTTGACATGGAAACCAACATCATCACACAGGTTCTGAAGTTCTCACTACATGTTCATGAACACCTGTGAAACTGTCCAGGTACACACAGCTGAAAAGTCACCCAGTGTCTAAAGATATCACTAGAAGAAGCAATGTGTGCCACTGAAAGGGTGTGATGGAATCAGTAGGTATTCCTGTGCCAAGACTGAGGCTGGACACAGGGTCAGTGCTCAGAGTGCTGAATGTTTACTGCACAGGCTTAGAGAACAAGACTGAACTTGAGAGTATAGATGGGAGTCTCTAGTCATCAAACACATCAGGTCAACACCCAAGATGTGTCTCCAGGCTTACAGCACTCAAGATTAGACCAATCCACACCTGAGTCTCCCCTGCCACACTAAGATGATCCTCACTAAAAAAGAATAAATTATTCCTGAAGCCGACAGAAGGAGGCTGCACCAAAAGAAGAAACTGAGCAAATCTTTACGGCATAGGAAGAAATTCAGCACAGGATAAACACAAGTGAAATAAAGAGAGCAAAGGTGCAGGAGAAATAGAGGCGAGGAAGGGAAGAGGAAGGGAAGGGAAGAGGAGGAGAGGGGAAGGAGGGGAGGGAAGCGGGGAGAGGGACAGAATAGAGCGAAGGAGAGGACAAGAGCAAGGAAGGGAGGAGGGGGAGGGAAAGGAGAAGATTGGAGGAAACAACTTCTCTGAGGCTCAACAACAGTTAGTCAACAACTAGCCAGTGAAGTAAGGGGGGGCTGGTAAAAGGGGGGGACAGATGCCAACAGCAAGAAACCATGGTCATCCCAGCAGAAAGCCACAATAATGAGGTAAAGGAGTCAAGGAGCTAGTAGGCTGGATTGCCAGGCACAGGAGGAGGGCACAAATCCTGTGCCTTGTCTCCTTGGAGAACCTCTCACCTATAGAAGGTTCCAACTAGAACACAAGCCCCACAAGGGTACACACCTTTGCTTCACCACAGCACACCTCAGCAACTAGGATCCCATCAAACCTGCTTAATAACGTAATGTTCCTGAAACAATCGAAAGAAAAACTGAGGCAGGCAGCAGGGGAAACTGAGGGAAGAACAAAGGTCTGGAGCCCTACACATGAAACACTCAACATCACCTAGCTGTGGCCAGACCACAGCTTATCCAGGCTTCCTGAGGAGACTCTACTCTGACCTCAAATGTTAGGTCAATTACACACGGAGTTACTAATGTGGGCGAGCAAACGAGGCAAGACACTGCACTTACTCTATCCTCATGTCGCCACCTCCACAAACCATCCCATGGTTTCTTCTTCTCACCCATTCCAACACTCAGAGAGCCTCTCAGTCCCCACATGTGGCCTCACCCATCACTTCTCTCTTCACTGCACTTCAACCTGCCTGTGTCAACTCTCCACTGACACCATGTCGAGGTCAGTACAAGCCTCCAAGTAGTCAAATCCAAGCGTGACTTCCTCTCCGATTTTTACTCAACTTCTTATAACCTTTATCTATGGCCTATTCACAGAATAATGCCACCCAGACAGCTACATATGACTCACAGCCTGTATATATGCTAAATGGCAAAATTAATCAGGTAACAGGCAGAATTTAGGTTGCCTATAAACTTGCCTTAAAACAGAAATTGCCCCTGGCTTACCCAAGTGGACTCAGGGTACTCAAGCTGGGAATGTAGCTTTCTGACACTGCACTTCCCCAGCACTTCCCCAGGACTGTAAGAAAGAAGAGGAGAAGGCACTGAAAATAACAGGAGGGGGAGGAGCAGCAGTCTGACAGAGAAAGAAATGGGACTACAGAGGCAAGCTCTGGGCTGCTGACTTTGGGGATGGAAAACAGAGCTCAGCAGCAGAACACCTGCCTGCCACACACAAAGTTCTAGGTTTGATCCCCAGCACCAGGCAGAAGTGGGGTCTGTAGAAGAGAGCCACAGCCACAGAATATGAACAACCCTCTAGAATGGTTCAGGTAACAGAGCCTCATGAAAGGTATGTGGCCCATCCACACCTTGAATCTGGTGCAGTAGGAGCTATGCCAATGCCTGGCATACAGAGCCAGGTAACAATGACTGCATTGCTTTAAGCCACTAATATTGTAACTATGTGCTGCAGCAGCAAACAAGAACCTGAGGTGCGTTGTTGTTGTTGTTGTTGTTGTTGTTGTTGTTTTTGTTATTGTTGTTTGTTGTTGTTGTTCTGAGACACGGTTTCACTATGGAGCTCTGGTTGGTAGAGACTGTTATGTAGACCAAGGCTAGTCTTAAATTCATAGACATCTACTTGCCTCAACCTCCCCTCCCAAATGCTGGAATTAAAGGTGTATACTTTAGGCTCCCCTCTTTTCTTTTTCTTTCTTTCCTTTTTTTAAATTTTTCTAGAGGTGAGGAGGAGTTAAGGGGGATGTCTCTCTACATAGCTGTGGCTGTCCTAGAACTCACTCTGTAGCCTAGGCTGGCCTCAAACTCACAGAGATCCACCTGCCTCTGCATGCCTTCTGCATGCTGTATGCTGGAACTGAAGGTGTGCACCACCATGCTTAGGCTTCCTTCTTGAAACACTCAGCTTCCATCTCAGCTTCTGCACTGGCTCCTCCTACATCCATTCTCATGTACCTTTCACACCCAGAAGACCTCACTTAGTCCACAGTTCTAAATATAGTGGTGGCTCTGCAGTGATTATCCCTAGGCACACTTCTACCCAGACATCTAGCCAGCTGACTACTGGACATCACCACTTTGGTGTCTCTACCTGACTCCTCATACCCTGCAAGCCTTCCTCTCACACTGCCAACAGCACCAAGCTAAGGCCACAACCAGGGACCATTCTTGGCCTCTCCATCTCCACCTCAGGACACACCTACTTTTCCAGTCTCCCATATTTTACAAAGACCTCGAACATTCTGACCATGCCCCACAAGACAAGGAGCAAACAAAGACAGTGAAAATAAATTCCATATACCTTATGTCCCTCACTTCCTCAAAGTTCCTCTTCCAATGGCTGCCCAATATTTAAAAATGGTACCAGAAGGCCTACCCTGCCCATCTCACCTAGTTTATCTTCCAGAAGCATACTCTGCTCCAATCAACAGGGTCTTTCTCACTCACTGTTCCTCAAACGAGCATATCCTAGCCTCAAGCCTCTACTCAAGATAGTCCCTCTCTGCCAAGAATATTCTTCCCCAAGACCCTCAGGCAGCTGGCCAGATCTCTCAGCTCACAGGGCCCGTCCTAAAGTCTTTTTCTATTAACACACCCTCTAGACTCCCCAGTGCTCACAACCTCGGTATCCTGTCAGCACCCTCTGAATCTCTTACCTACTTAACTCACACAGTCTGTCAGGCAGACCCATGAGAACAGGGGCTTGTCCATCTGGTGCCTTCAACATCTCCACTCAGTGCCTGGTAAACAATAGTACTTCAAAAAACATTACTTAATACATAAATAATGGTGTGAACTATAACATTAACATGCCATCAGTAAGCACTATATTATGAATGGCTGTCAAGAAAGGCCTACCATAGAACACAGGAAGAGAAGAACCAGGTCACAAACTGCATGTGTAAAAACTATATTCTGGGTTAATACAGAACATATACCCATGCTAGCACAGAAAAGGTCTGAGTGGTGATTGTGTTTCTGGTGGTACAACCGTCTTCAATGGGTGTATCAGTAAGTAGAGAAAAGAAATCCCCTTTCTGAGGCCTCCAGTTTTAACCTGGCAAGCAGTCTTCTTCAAAGAGGCTCTTGGATTCTTACTTCATCCTCCCTCCTGCCCGCCTTCTGTAACTAGGGAGCCTAAGTGAGCCTATCTCAGGCCTGTGTCCCTCCTAAGAGTCTGCTGGTACCTAGGGGTTAGGGTACACTTTAGCTCCTCTCCTCTCCAAGTTTTCCAAGGGTAGCTCTCGCGGATCTGCTGGTTGCTACTGCTTTAGTGGGCCAGGCAATCTAATTCAAGGTCAAGTTAGAGTAGCCCCTAGAACGGCAATTCAACAACCCATGCTGATCAGTCCTCACTCAGTTATTCATTGAGCGGTGATTAGGTAAGAGCTCAAGATCCACCCATGGATTCCTTGTCCACCTACAACTCCCAGTCTGGCAGAAGTAGAATCCAGAGTTTAAAGATGGAAACTGGAGCAGGAGAGATGGTTCCGTGGTTAGGAGCACTTGTTGACCTTGCACAGGACCTAGGCTTGTTTCCCAGAGCTCACAACTATCTGTAACTCCAGTTCCAGAGGATCTGATTGGGCTTTTCTAGCATCCATGGGCACTAGGTACACACACAATGCATACCAGGCAAAACACTCATGACATAAAATAAAAATGAATCTTTTTTTAAATATGTAAATGGTATAGTATATTAGATAACGGCAGATGCTAATTCAGAACACTTAAGTCTCACTATCCTCATTTATGAAATAAAAACACACACAGCAGGTTCTCTGAACTGCTTGAAGAATGGACTATTAAAAACTTACTGGAAATTATCTTAATACAAAAATTTGGTTAATAATAATTAAAGCATTTAACAGAAATGATTCTTAAATAACCAGAGTTAAAAGGCCTAAATTTTGTTCAACAGTTTGAAAATGAAACTGTAACATTCACATTAATAAGAACCTTATGATACCAGGAAAGGGAGAATCTGTCACCACACAGCTAAGGGATGTCAGAAAACATGAGAAATGACTATACTTGTCCTCAATCTTCCAGATCTTGCTTCATTTCAGAAATGGGAAGCAGGTGGCATTTTCCTGTTCTTTCAACTTTTTCTCAACTTTAATAAAGACAGGTGTCTGTAAGGGCTTTTTCTTCTATGTGTTCTATCTAAAGAAGTCCCTTGTAGCTTTCTGAATTAGAACTCAACCTGGCAACAGAACAAGCCTCCCTCTGCGGCAGCTTCAGGCAACAGCCTGCCCTCCACCACAAAGTACAAGACAGGAGAGAGGCTCTCTTCACCCTTGGCCTTGGCCTTCTGACTACACCCTGGTCTCCTTCGGAGGGATACAAGATGACGTCCTCTCCCTTAATCAGTGGTCTGTGTACTCAGTGCTGCCTGCTCTATCCAGTCCCTGATCTGAAGCTCCTCTGCCCAACCAATTCTCTTCCTTCTGGCACTACAGACGGCTAACTTCACTTTCGCCTACACATTCCATTTTCTATTTTGTTTCTTACACATGGAAACTTTTTCACACAAATTCCTTTAGAATTACCATAAAATGAATGTACAGTTAAATGAAGTTGGACACAAATCCTACCTAGGTTCTGGCCACAGATGCCTCACCTGAAGGACTGACAGATCTTGGTCAACTTGAAAGCTGACAGTTCTCCCAAGTTTCCCCTTTTTTTCCTCAAATATAAGTTGCAAGCACCCTAAATTTCACCTTTATTTCAATTCTGCATCTATGGTGGGATCCAACAGAAAGCTATCTAAGTACAGACCAATGACAGTGCCCTTCTATCTAGAGAAAATCTCCCCAACGTTTCTCTCACTTTAACCCACCACAGTCCATGGAGCAGTTTGCTGTTTGTTTCCTTTTTCTGGAGGTCTCAAGCATCCCTGGCTTCAAACTCTCCTTAGCTGAAGATGACCTTGAACTTCTCAATCTCCTGCTTCTATCTCCAAGTACTGGCATTAAAGGCATGAGCCACCAGACCCAGAGTACGTGGTACTAGGATCAAACTCAGGGCCTTGTTCATGCCAGGCAAACACTGTTAGCAACTCTCAAATCAAAAGGGACTTCCCGTGTCTGTGCTGCTGATACTCATTGGTTTGGACTCTCTAGGAGTATCAGCTCTGGGAAACTTGAGTTATACTTTAGGAGCTTTTTTAAAAACCTCAGTGGGGTTTCATAAGTAGGAAACATGTAGGTTGGTGGCAGGTAGATGGGTCAGAAGGGAGGTTATGACATTTGGTTTTGGGGTTCTGCTGTTTTCAGCCTCATGGGCCAGACAAAGATAAGAGTGAAAAAGACCATCTTCCATGCTACTCCCCAAAAGATGTCAAAACATCAGAATATGCATCCACATGCCCTAATTCCACCACTCTTAAAGGGCCTTCCTATATAGAACATTTAAGTTTTTAAAACTGCATTCAATATCATCTATGTGCTTACTAAAATAAGAAAAAAAAAACTGTAGAAAGCTTCATCATATTCCCTGTAGCCCAAGATCCCCAAAATAAACCTGAGTGGGGTGGACTACAGTCAAATCACACACACTTCTAGACTAAGGTCTCCACCTGAGTACACACTAGATACAATCAAGTGCCACCCAGGCACAGGAACAGACACTCCAAACAGCCAGTAGATGCCAGTGAGCCAGACCAGTCCATGCAGCTGAAGAATGCCAGCTTCTCCAGGTAGCCTTCCTCAGTGCACTGGTTTGGCTTCTCATCTGTGGAAACCATCAGCATCCAAAGTCACTTGGCTACTGAAAAGGATGTTTTAATCCCACATTTCACAACATGTTTTTTTTTTTTTAAACCGCTCATTTATGTTTATTGCAACAGCATTCGCAATAATAAGCTTGGATGCCTATCATCAAGTGATTGTATAGAGAAAATATTGTATACACATGCAATGGAATTTTTATTCAACCTACATCCTAATGAAGAAAGAAAAGGGTGAGAATCCGTCATTATTGTGTTTGAGCTGACACTCAGCTGGGACTATCAAGGTATCCTGTCAACTGCTGCACTGGACTCTGCATGGACTCATATTCCTATGAGTTTAACAGAGGCCAACTGTAACATGTTTCTTGTGCACCAGGAAATGATGTGCCATAAGTGTATCACTCATTCCACAACATGGTTTTTAACTGAACCTGAATGAATAAATACTCTTCAGCCTTCTCCAAACTGAATTTGTATGTTAATGTTTCTCAATCTCTGGCAACAGTCCAGTAAGTAAGTTATGACCTAGATCAGAGGACAGACTTCTCGTTTCATCTCCAATGCTAAACAGGTGCAAAAACTTAGAAATAAGACCAAGAACTCCAGAAGAAGGAAGGGAGGGAGGGAGGGAGGGAGGGAGGGAGGGAGGGAGGAAGGGAGGAAGGAAGGAAGGAACGTAGTAGTTAGTTAGTTAGTTAGTTAGTTAGTTAGTTAGTTAGTTTGAGAAGACAAGACCAAGAACTCATGAGCCTGCCCTCTTCTAAATGTACTGATCCCACCAAAGCCAAAGGCTTGTGGGTGAAATGAAAACATTCTGGAATTTGGAAGGAGCAGTTACTGCACAATTTTGTCATTATATTAAAAAAAAATCAGTAAACTGCACAGTTCACAAACAAAATTAAGGGATGATTAACAATAAAACAAAATCATAATTACAATACAACTCTAGCTTCCCCTACTGTCCCACACTCCAAACTCTGAAAAACAATAACCAATAATACCAATCTTCAAAGGTCACTGGACACCATCACCTCCAACCAGAGGAGGCTGAGCAGACCACCATTTCACACGGCACATCTGCTTAGGAACAGAACCAAGACTAGAATGTCCTCCTGCACCAGCTCTGCATCTGCACTAGGTCTCTCAGTACAGACTGTGAAACAATTATCAGGGTCTATGAGTTTGAAATGATTCACATCTTAATTTATCATCTGAAACAGTAACACCAATTATAAACATATTCTAACACAAAAAGTCATTGTTCAAGTTTGTGGTTTGTGATTATATTTGCTTTGGCACCCAAGAGTGTCATTTAAATTCTTGTTGGGCTAATGAGAAAAATCAGAGAGACTAAATGATATATTTGTACCAGGACCTAACGGACTTATAGAAATGCTGTGCAAAACCAGTTTATCAATGAGGAAACAAGGTAGACCTGCAGGACACAAGGCAGCACCACATGCCAAGTCACAAAAGAAGGGAGAGCAGCCCAATCCATAAGATACTCCGCCCCAAGAGATGGTTTTGTTTTGACAGAGCATTATCCATCCTACCCACCAGCACTATTCACATAAGCTTTGTAAATTGTGAAGTTTCTGTGGATATCATATATCTGAAACTATATTAACAGTAAAAATTACAATAAAAAATGCAACTGCAAAGCTGAGCTCCAAAAATTACAGAATTTAGTTTTCTACAGTTTTATCTATTTCATTCACTCAAGATGAGCCCTACCTAGCAGTGGATATGGGCTACATGTTCCTCTAGGTGCTACTCCCTGAAGTAATGCTGTAGTAAGTAGCTAAGACCTAAACTGAGGGAACTACCTACCTTTAAAGAAGGTCCCACTTCCTCAGCATCTGTTCAGATTCTGAAAGCATTACCTTCTGCAGGAGAAACTGCCTCTCTTGCTAGTCCTCAAAGACAACCCAGCCTGAAATGAGTAGTATTCCTTGCGCGCCCTTCACCAGTGTTGGCATTGTCTACTTCTGCCACTGCAGACAGGAGCCTACTGACTTAACACAGGCTGCTCTCATCAGAGTCCTGAGAATTGTATTGAACCCAATTGTCATAAAATTATCAGGTTTAACTTGGTATGTGATACTATGTGCTGTGTTCAAAGATTAGATGGTGTCCCTCTTACAACTTGGCTCTGTCCCTGATGCTCACATCTACATTCCATGTTTTCATTTAACCAAAGCAACCCACCCTGACTCAGAAACCAACCACCACTACCTCATGTCACAAAGCTACCCAAAACAAAACCTCCTTCAAGGCTAACTTCCCGGGTCCTCAAAGCCAACATTATCTCCATGGCCTTCCCGACTAGAGCACTTTGTGTTCCAGCTGATCTCACACTCAGGAAGCTTCCAGAGTCTTAAATGTCTCCCAAAACTGTGGTTTCAAACTTCAGAGCTAACATTATATAATAGACCAGCAAAGCCAATCACTGAAAACTGCAGCCCTAAAACTGTAGCTTTTTAAAAATATGCAAAGAAAAAAATTAAAAATACAAAAGTACTGAAAAATATATGCCTACACACAAAAATGATTATGGAAATTGTAAAAGTATAAGGCAGTTTGTATTTAAAAGTGAAAATGAAGTATAATAATTCCCATGGTTTTGAGGTCCATTTTTTTAAACTAAATACAGAAAGCCAGGAAAGGTGGTCACAATTTCCCAGTCTCCTCTTAGGAAGACCTCAGCCGTGCACTCGGGCTCTCCCTGGCTGCCGGCAGCTCGGAGGGCATCATCTGTAGCTGCACTGCTTGCTTCTGTCACAGAACCTGTTCTTAGCACTAAAAATACACCTTAGGGGCCGGAAAGCTGGCTCAGTAGTTTAGAGCATTTACAGCTCTTGCAGAGAACTGGGTTGGATTCCTAGCACCACATAGTGGCTCACAAACATACTTAAATCCAGGTCCAGGGGTTCTTCTGGTCTTCTCTGGGACCAGGGACACACATGATACACATATATACATACATGCAGGCAAAACACTCACACATATAAAATAAAATCTTTTCTTTTAATGTATCTTTTACAGAAAAATCTTGAAGCTGACACCAACATGTGATGCCATTTATTTATTCATTTATTTAGTTAGTTATTTAGTTATTTTGCCAGAGCTGAGGATAGAACCCAGGGCCTTGCACTTGCTAGGCAAAAACTCTACCACTGAGCTAAATCCCCAACCCCTGTGATGCCATTTAAAGAACTGAATCAGAACGAGGAACCATTTGCTTACTCTAGAAAACCTTTGTACTAGAAGAAGAAACAGAATTAATAGTTCAAAAACAGTAGCACAGGCAAGTGACTTGAACATTTTATTACAGAAAGTTGTTGGTGCTGCAGGAGTCTGAGACCCAGCTCCGAGAGACTCAGGGATGTAGCAGTTATGTTCAAGTTAGTACCTTACTGATGACTAAACAGAAAGAATCCCACACTGAACAACGAACCCAGAGCAGTAACAACTCCATTATGAAGTGGTCATTTGCCATCAGACACTCACAATAGCATAATTATTCCTAGCTCTGGACTTCAAAATATTAACTCAGAATGCAGAAATCTTGTAATAGTTCATCTAATAGAATGCCAACTCCTACAGACTGGTTTTCAGTCAACTACACACTTCAGCTGGGCAAGGCCAAGCATGCCTGTTATCTCAAACACATCCCACTCCTGAGGCAGGAGGATCATGAGTTAATAAAAGCCAGCCTGGGCTACTAAGTAGTCCCTATCTGCGTAGAGCAATAAATAAATGTGCTATGCTCCTTGAGGCTTCCGTCCTGGAAATAAGAACCGGCCTAGGCACCAAGTTACACACAGATGTGGTTTCTACTTTCCTTGTACCTTCTTCATTTCTGAAGACTGCCATTACTCATCATTAATAGGCAAAATGTCCAGGTGGTGGCACATGCCTGAGATTCAGGAGGCCGAGGCAGGAGAACTGACAAACATGGAGCCAGTCTGGACTACACAGCCAAGTGCCAAGTCAGAAGAGGCTTCACTGCAAAACTGTCTCAAAACAAACAAACATATTGTTTTAAAGGAGCCAGTGAGATGACTCAGCAGGTAAAGGCACTTTGCCACAAAGCCTAGCAACCTGAGTTTGATCCCCAGGACCTATACAGAAGGTAGAGAAAGCAGAGAACTACTTCCTCAAGCTGTCCTCCATCCTCTACACATGTGCATACATGCACACACTCTCTCAAATAAATAAACAAATACATGCAATTAAAGAATGAAGGTATGGAGAGATGGCTCTGTTCACAAAATGCTTGCCACATTCAGCATGAGGACCTGAGGTCAGCCCTTCAGCACACACGTCAGAAGCCGGCACACACACATACCTGTAATCCTAACACTGAGAAGGAAGAGACAGAAGGGGCCTGGAGCTTGATGGCCAGCTAGTCTTCCAAGTTGGTGAGCTCCAGGTTTAGGGAGAGACTCTATCTCAAAAAGTGATGTGGAGAGAAACTGAGGACGACACTGTACATGTGCCTGGCCTCCACACAGACACATGTGTGTGCATGCACACACAAACATGTAATATATACATATATCACACATACTAAAGCAAAACTATTTCCTTAAGAAATGAATGGTACTAAATAAAAATCACCATGCAAGGCATAATATACTTAAAATGAAATAAATTTAAAAAGTGAAACAGTTCTACACAACAAAAAGATTACAAGTCACTGAATAACTGCTAGATTTTGAAGAGTCCAATTGAAAAATGTCATGACCTGTAATCCTGCACTTGGGACATTGAGGCAGGATAGAATTCAAGATGCAGATACATGAGCTTCTATCTCAAAAACAAGAAAGGGGTAGGAGTGGTGGCCGCAGGGGAGAGAACACTGAGAAGGAAAGTTCGAAGAAGGGGAATAATAATAATACAGCAACAGTTCTTCAGGACAGAGCAGGAAAGAGTTTCAGTTCCAGCACCTAAAGAGGTTGCACTCCCCAGCCACTTATTTTAAGAACACTATTTAGCATCTCTATATGCCACACTTTGTGTCTATACTATGAAGATAATCAAACAGCCTACCCTCATAGGGTTTATTCAAGAGCTAAGTAGGAGTATTCATGAAGAGGAACCCACAGTGCCTACCCTGCAATCAACTGTCAATAGACACTGGCCTCCATGATTGCTACTTGCAGTATCAGCATTGCTCCCCGTGTGGCCTCAGGCCTCAGGAGCACTGTATCTACCCAAGAAAGCACAGTCTAAAGCTGATTTGCTTCTGACACAACACTCCATTTCTTCTCAGCTGCAAATAACATTGAAGAAGGTAAGAAAACTATATAGCCCAATGGGTTAGGAAAAGTTAAAATAAACTGGGATGGTGGACCACACATTGAACACCAGCAGCACTCTGGAGGCAGAGGCAGACAGATCTCTGCATTCAAGGCCAACTCTGTCTACAGAGTTCCAGGACAGCTAGGACTATACAGAAAAACCCTTGTGGGGGGGGGGGGGAGCGGGCAAGGAGAGGGGGATGACAACAACAAAAAGATAAAGTTAAAATAAAAGTGGCAGTAAACTAAGACAGAAATCACCTAATCAAAGCCTTCCTCTTCTAACTTCCAGCTTCATCAAACACTGGGATATGAAGCCACAATATTAACCCTCTACTCACTCACTTTCCAACTCAAAACTACATTAGAGAAGGGGTTTGCTGCCTACACTAATGTTGTTTAGTTTGAGATCTCACAGTGAAAAGATAAACAACTGTTGTAGAATATTATTTTAAAATGTGTTACATTTGTTTATGCTGTGGAACATCTGTTTAATGATGCAAAGCTGTGTTGCATTCTTTTATGTTGCATTTGTTTAACTCTGTGAAGCTCTGTTACTGTGCCTGTCTAAAACACCTGATGGTTGAATAAAGAGCTGAGCAGTCAAAAGTAAAGGTCAGGCAGGGCTGGCAGGCAGAGAGAATAAAGAGGAAGATCAAGGAGCAAGAGAACAAGGAGACAAAAAAGAAGGGGCCAGCCATGAAGTAAGAAGAAAAGGAAAAAGCCAAGAGGCAAATGGTAAATAGGATAATTTAAGGACAGCTGGCTAGAAACAAGTCAAGCTAAGGCCAGGCATTTATAAGTAATAAGCCTGTGTGTATGATTTATTTGTGAGCTGGGTGGTGGGCCCCTAAAGAGCCCAAAGAGTAAAAACAACCAGCTACGAGTACTAGGGTGCATTTCTGTGGCACCACACCTGGCTTGGCATGTGCAAGTTCTAAAGTCAACACCCCAACACTGTAAAAACAGAATAAAGTTCCTAGGTAACTTAAGAAAGCAAGTTCCAGGAACTGGGCAAATGGACCAAGTCAGTAAAGTGCTTGCCACACATGCACATTGAACCCTAGATCCCACCTGAAAAGGCTGCTCTGTGGCCAGTAAGATGGCTCAGCAGTTAAAGGAGCCTGCCACCAAGGCTGTCAACCCCCAGAAGCTACATGGTAGAAGAGAACTGATTCCCAAAAGTCCTCTGATTTCCATTTGAGCACTGTGGCATGTGCACACAAGCATAAGTAAATGAAATAATAAAATAAAAGCTATGCTTGGTCATTGGGAGCTTGCAATGGTGGTGGTGGTGGGGAGGGGACAGCACTCACCAACAGCCAACCTACCCTACCCTACCTGGCAAACTTCAGGCCAGTAAGGAAGGAATCCTGTCTCCAAAACCAGGATGGGTGATGAGTAAGTAAAGAACTATACACCTGAGGCTGACCGCTGGCCTGCCTGCCTACACACACCTACACACACACACACACACACACACACACACACACACACACACACACGCGTGCGCGCGGGGGGGGGGGGGGGGGGGGGAGTTTACACATACATGCCCACATTACACTCACGCACACAATGAAGCTAGGAAACAATCTGCAAACCAAGAGTACTGCCATGACTGAACCATTCAGCCCTTTCTCTCTACACAGCCAGCCTCATCTCAAAAAGGAAACACTGTTCACCTCACAGTATTAGAAAACTTAGAAATCATTTGGGCTCAGTCCCTAGCAAAAAGTAGGTACTCAGTGAACGGCAACACCTGAGTAGAGACAGTTCTAACTCTCCCTGTGGCAACACCACAGTGTGAAACTAGTCTTCTCAACACAAATGTTTACAAGAAAGTCTGAGTAAAGAAATGCCTCCAAAGTACAAACAAGTCACACTGAAGCCAGGAGTCACCTGTGCGGGATGCAGAGAAGAACTCGGTGGCTGGAGTAGGACAGCTGCCACTTCTTGGCAGCTCTGGTGCCAGTCCTGCTTTGCACAGGCTGTGCAGAGTGAGATGGGAACACAACTTCCACACACACTCAGCTGCTCTCAGGCCACACACCTCTTCCAGGGTGGAGTTCCTTGTCCCAGGAAGTGGGATTTTAAGAAATGTAGTCTTTGTATAAAAAGCTTTTCAACAAACCACCTCTTTCACATGGCTCTCTACCTGAACACAGCCATCTAGTCTACTCTGGAAGGAAAATGGGTTCGTTACTACGACACTGACAGCACTTCACTCCATAAGCCAGCACAGGGAGTTCATGGGCAGGGTAGACTGTGCAGGATCTTCCTCTCCTGGGAACACAAAGGGTACATCCATCCAATACCATGAAGACAACAGGAGGAAGAATTCAGGAAATGCCCAGCCAGCCAAACCACGGAAGTGGGTACCTACATGACCACACCCACTTCTTCCCTGTGGTCCAAACCAGTCGTTAATAAAACAGGGACAGGTGTGGTCACCACAGGCATCTAGAATTCAAGCTCCCATCTAAGGCTTCCACTTTACACTAAGCAATCCTCCAGTTCTTCCAAAGCCAAGAAACGAAAGTGATCCCCAAGCAGAACTGCAGGCCCATCTTTCCACCTGGTTTTGCTCAGAGCTTCTGTCAATGTTGAGCTGACAAATCACTGTAAGAAAAGATGGCTGTCCATCAGCTGTGCTGTCTCCACCTCCGCACCTTCAGCAACACACTCCCCTTTGTGCTGGCTGCGGCAGCACCACCTGTGCAGAACAATCTACCTTTCTCCTCTAGGCCTGCAGTTTCATATTTCAGTTGTCTGAAAGGGGGTCAACAACAGCAATCCAAGCACGGAAGAAAACAGAGAGCAACTCCTCACATCCTCTATAAACACTGCTGCACATGGTGGCTCATGCCTGTGATACCTACTTTTGGAAGGCTAAGGCAGGAGGACCACAAGCTCAAGGCCAGCCTGGGCTACATATCAATACCTAGTCATGCACACACATACAGAGAGTCATTGATTGGTGTTTTATAATAAAGCTCGTATGGTAGAAAGTGGAGCATGTAAATAATTTAGACTTAGAAGCAAATAAATACATGAAAGTTTCACATCAAAGTCCCTGGCCCAGCCACAGCACGCTACCAGATAGTCTCCAACTTCACTAAACCACACTGACAGTGTCTATTTCTTATGAAATATAACTGGGAGCATGCTTATTTTATGTGTTTTGTGACAATTATAAACTAGAGCTAAAGCATAAACATTGTGGTGTCAAATCTATGTCTCTGGGAGCATCAAGAGACACTGAGTTTCTGTGTAATTCCTAAGCTAGTAGAGCATTCCTACAAAGCTTCAAAAGTCTACTTACTCTACTGTTGACAAGAGACAGTCCATGATGGAGACAAATGTTCAACATAGCTACTGTTTTTTCAGGTCTAAAATATATGAAATCCTTAATAAGTAAACATGCTGGTTAGAACGAGAGGCATCTAAGCTAATGCTGGCCACAGTAAAGCTGCTCTCCCTGTAGAGCAAGGACTACCCATGCAAGGAAGGAAAACACATACCTCAAAAGATCTATTTAGTTGAGATAAAGCCACAAAGCTTAAGTTTCCAGCGAGTATTAAAACTGCAGAGCTTGTGAAGTGAAGAAATTCACCCACAGCTTCCCGCCACTCAAAACAGAGTTAAGATGAAGCCTCAACAGACATCACTGTTCCTTCTCATGCCCTGTCAATCAGGAGGATAGAGCTGTGCTTTAAGCTAACTTAGAAGTAAACAGTGAACCAATAACACAAATGGATTTATCCTAACATGGAAGTAACCAGTAACCCCAGTCACATGAGTCAAAGGAATACAAACTGATAGACATATACCCAGCTCTCACCACCACAGTAATTCAATGTCACCTTACACTGAAATGGATAATTATTACCATGGCTAATGGCTATTACCCTACCTTAAATACCCAGATTTCAAACTAAAACTTTAGACAGCAAAACAACACACTAAGATCCCCAAATTTAGCAAAATTTAGAAGAAAATAAAATCTATGTACTCTATCAATCTACTCTTTTGCCTAGATGTCAACTATGTGACCTACAATCTAGCCTGCAGTCCTAACAGAAATTCCTATTACTAAGGCAAAGCGGTCAGTACCTGAAACAAGCTCTCTCTTCATCAAAGACCTGATAAGCCTGTCCCCAACTCTACAGACTTCAAATTTCCAAAACACTATTTTCTGTAAAGCATTTGGACTGTAGTCACTCACTCGTGACAACACGCTGACCTGAGATGCAGGTAGATCAACCACCAAATCCAAGATGCCAGGGGCAAGAAAACACAGCACACACTCATGCTGCTTTAGTGAAGTCACGTGCGCAGTTTACAGCTCTTAGCACAAGCCAAGCACACCAGTGACAGGTCAAGACACATTAGTTTGTGTCAACTCAAAATTAACAATTCTTTTCAGCGGGGCCGTGATGGTGTACACCTTTAATCCCAGCACATGGCAGGCAGAGGCAGGTAGATCTCTGTGAGTTCGAGGCCAACCTGGTCTATAGCGCTAATTCCAGAACAGCCAGGGCTACACACAGAGCAATCCTGTCTTTTTTTTTTTTTTTTTTTTTTGGGGGGGGGGGGGGAGAGAACTCTTCTCATTGACAATTTCCTTCTTCAAGCTATTGAATTTAAACCTCATATAAGGTAGCTCTACACAAAACATTCTCAAGAGTTCACCCATAAGATAATATGCCCTTAAGAATTGAAGTGTATCTACCTCATTAGTGTTCCAGCGGTGCCTCTCTTTGGGTAAACTTGAACATTTCGGCAGACATTCAAGCAGCTTTTTCGGTAAAAAGATTTTTACATGACTACTATTGCTGTTCCCATGATCATCTATAAAGAAGAAAACAATAAATTCAGAGAAAGAGAACGCCTCCTTCAAGTACACTGACAATGTCAGAAACAGCCCAAGAGCATCAGGAGGCTGCTAGTCCTCCTAGTTCCTCATCTACACAACTCTCAGATGGATGGCAGCAGGAATCTATCTGCCTGTGGGCTCTGATAGACTGAGCTTTACTCCACCACAGTGAGCAAACAGGAAGTGCCCCAGAGCAGCCCAAAATCAGACTGTTACTTTAAAGGCTCTTTCAGTGTTTCCAAGAAACATCAAAATTACAAAATGATTTAACCTCATGAAACCCAGAAACTGTTTATTAACCAAGTTAAAAGTTTCATGGTTTTTAAATTTGAAGAATTATAATTACACGTGACTTTCATTCATAAACTAAACATTACTTTGTCTCCTATAATACAAATGGGACTTATTTTTTTCTAAAGGAAACCACAGGCTCTTATAAGGAATTTAAGCCTGTAGTTAACTAACAAGTAATACAGAAGCTGGCCTTTCTAGGCTGCACCTTAAAAATCTATCACTTTAATTAAGTTGATTTTCATGCACCTATCTGCAGAATTAATGTAGTTCATCAAATGTAGCTCCTTCTAAAGGAGTCAGAGAATTCATTACTTTTAAACTAGACAGCAAGTCTGACTACCTGATGCTTCCTAGATCATTTCTTTATATAGCATTTATTTCCATCATTTATTTACATATCATTTACTTTTTCACTCCTGTAAAGCAATTCCTTTCCCTGCCTCAAATTCCTTGCCATTTGTGGCAAACTGCGGTCAGAGTTTCAAATTACCCACTACAATTTTTTATACAGAATGAAGTCTCCAGTCTACACCTGAGTCCTGGGGACAGCACATTACGTTAGACTCAAGCTGCTCCAGTCAAGGGCTCATCAGCTTTTACAATGTCGATAAGACAATACACACACACCCGGAGTGGACAGCCCACACCTGTACAGGTTCTGCTTCTTTCTGCCTGTGTGACCTTAGGTAAGTTACTCAGTGTTTCCAGTTTCTCCATATCATAAATCAGAGAATTAGGGATCATTTAATTCCCCCTCAAGTGAAATTTCTATAAAATTTAAGGTCCTTCAGCAACAGTATGCCTTACAGAGGTCTACAGGTACTGCTTGAATATGAAGTGAAATACAGCAATTATTTATCCAGTTATTTCTGTGCTTCTATTTAATATTGTCTTTTGAGGGATAAATAAAACAACAACAAAACTTTTCTAAGGTCACAAAATTCTCACCCAAACATTTCTCATCTGTTCAGCATGTTTCTTCTTCTCATGGAAAAAGTCAGAAGTAAATATTGGGCACAAAAACAGACTGAGAACATCTACTACATCATACAGAATGTTTTATAGGGATTAACTTGAGAGTCTTAGCCTACTGACTCTTTTTTGGTCCATGAACTACACAGCCAATTGAATTGTAACACAGCTGTGCATGTATGTCTATAGCAATGAAAAACTTATAATACTGCTCTTAGGAGATCTAAAATTATAAGTTAATACCAAATTAAGATTCAACTTAAAAATATTGCTCAAAATCAAAAGGAAATAAACTAAGAAAAAGTTGATAGGGCATTCTTATTCACTGCTTACAATAAAGCCTTTATAATCACATGTACTCATGCATGCTCCCTACACTTCCTCCCCCAGGGAGGTACAAGGGTCATAAAACTTTAAAGCACAGAAGTCGGAATCACATGAAGTTTTTTACCTTCCTGCTCTCTATCCCTAATGTGGTTTATTCTCTCTCTTAAAAATAGTAATAATAATGTGACATACACAATTTTGAAAGTAGAGGTGAAATTTGAAAATCTATATTCTATTCAATATATATGGGGTATCTTTTATAGAAACAGCACTAGGCTAGTACTCAGTATACAAACAGTCATCTTCCTGAGAAAGTTATTTAAAGCAGAACAGAATATTAAACCCTAGTTTGTATTTCTATTTGTGGTCACAACTAATGCTAAATTTCTATCCCTTTAGTTTCTTTAAGAAACCTGGCTGCCAGCAGAGGGGAGAAGGGAGATGGAGAGAAGGGGAGAGGGGGGGGGGAGGGAGGGAGGGAGGGAGGGAGGGAATGAGAATAAGAGACAGAATGAAGTGTGTATAAATGTGTGTGAGAGAGAAAGTTGAGAGTGTGAGAGAATGTTGTATATGTGAGAGAGAAAGAACACTAAGTCTGTGTGAGAATGGTGTGTGTGTGTGTGTGTGTGAGAGAGAGAGAGAGAGAGAGAGAGAGAGAGAGAGAGAGAGAGAGTGTGTGTGTGTGTGTGTGTATGAGAGTTTGTGTGTGTGACTGTATGTTTGTGTTCTTGTTCTCAATAATGCAACTGCTTGAGGAAAAGCTTCAGGCTTCCAGTGACAGCAGCTGAAGCAGTGGTGAGTGGACCCAAAGGTAAATGTTTAAAGAGGAAAGCATGATGCTATGTGAGCACTGTCTCAATCAAGTTCCACCATAGCTCTCCAAAGGACTGTGCAGCAAGGGTTGTATGACAGGCCAGCAGGTCCCCTTGCTCTGTTTTTAAACTGCACCATTTGCTTCATTTTATGTTCATGCTGAACGTAAGCCAGGTGCTCTTAGGAACCATCATGATGGTAAATGCCCTTCTCCCAGCTTAGGGAAAAGCAAGTTCAATACTGGGCAGAGTCAGACCTCAAGAAGGATAATGCTAAACTCATACTTCACTCTTCAGGGCCAATTCTAGCACAGTGGTAGACTGGTCACCTAGAAGCACATAGCCCTGGGTTCAGTTCCCAGCACCAGGAAAAAATAATCCACTTCAGTGTTTCTGGTTAAAGTACAGTAATAAAAAAAACTTTGTTTTTATATTAGAAAATAACTGTTCACATAGTGATACTGCATAAAAATGTGTTTTTAATTAAAAGCTGTTTAATGTTTTTAGAATAGCTGTAAAATGATTAAATAACTGAACATATGTGCCAGTTTTACAATGCCAGCAATAGTATCTTAACAATAAAACTAAGGTATAAACTGGTTTCAGCTGTACCCCCATATTCAATCTGAACAGTTAAACTTTGACACTGCAAAGTGGAAATGTCAACTAAATGACAGGCAAGCCTTTCATTAACGTTATCAACGCATGATACATGACTTCACAATAGAATTGCCTAACCTACTTCACAATAAAAACATAACTGGCGGGGCTCTTGAAATTGACAAATGATGTGCTTGGCTGACAGCTATAATTCTAAAGAATGAACCATCCTTTTTAGTCAACCTTCAAATATTTTCTAAATGATAATTTTAGAGTCATAGTATAATTTAGTTAAATCTTTCTAAAATGTACAAAAAACGTTCACTCAGCTAACTGGATTCTAACCTTCAGTTTTGTTTCTAAAATTAAGATTCACATTGCCAAATCTTTTACTCAAACCAAAAGAAATGCATCTGGCCTGTTTCTGGAGTGCTCAGATTTCTGCAAGCTAAGTCCTAAGTGTATTAACTAGACTAGCCTAGTAAGGATACCTCCACTGTCTTTCCATTTACAATAAGAATGTAACGGTTTGGGGGTCTATGAACAATAAGAACATCTGTACTCAGGTGATGGTGACTCGTCAGTCTCTGGACCTCTAGAATGAACTCTACAAATGCTCTGTTGCAGCAATAAGTATAACTGCTAACTCTTACAGGTGCATGTGATCAACAGAGTGGAGAGAAAAAATTAAAAAGAAGTTCCACACTTTTCTGTTTGGCTCTAATTATTATGTGCCTAGATTTAATTAGTGGGATCAGACTGGCTCAGGGAAACAAGCACACACTGGTGTGTTCCAGGCAGCACAGCGCTCACAGCAACGCACTGCCATGACTAACCTAAGACCTTCCAATTCCTGTATCCAAACAAACAGGAACGACAGCACTGGTCAGAACAGGTGCTGTTTCCTTCCAGTGATTAAAGAGCAGCTAATAATTTTAAGTAGCAAAGCCTGACGAGTCTTGTTACTGAACCACCTCTCTCTTCTCTTTGTGGAGTTGTATATGCACCACTCTCACCTTCCTATTCTTGGGTGGCCCAGAATTACTGTTTCTTCTCATTTATGTTATTGCATCCCTGGTCCAGGGTTAAGGTTATTCATAACCCAGGTTCTGTAAACTCCTATTCATTCTACAATTACATTTCAATATAAAATATGGGGTAGGAACGGAGAAAGCAGAGGCACCAAACCCTGCAATGCACCACACCTAGGCTTTGAGCATCCTCCTGTACTTTATTTCACTCAACTCCAACTTCAGCAACAGGTGATCAGGTTTCTATTATTGAATAGGACCCAGACAGGACTTTATACTAGGCTCTCTTGTTTAATCCTCAAGAGAAAATGTGACGTTTTAACCACCCCCACTCTGCAGATAAAGAACTTGAGGATTCAGACTAATTTAGCCAAGATCCACTGTTACAAGTAGCTCAACTGGGATTCACGAATAATCTTTGGCTCCCACACACCACCACCTCGTCCTACTCTGAATCATCCAGATACAGTACTGGACTCCACAGTTAAGGAAGCACTGTATTAATACCAACATTTGCAGGGGCTGTGACCTTTCTGTATGGCTGAATCCATCGCTTTAAATCCTCACAGAAAGCTCATGAGGAGAGCACTGTTTGTGTTGCCTAAAAGGATTAAGTAACTCATCTAAGATCACACAGCAGCAAAAGGCAGAAGCCAGGCCTCCTAAGTCCCGGTCCAGGGCTGTCTTCACCACACTGGAGGAGTTACTCTGGCTGCCAAGCCCACCCATTCCTGTAAGTCAAAAGCTTTTCAAATCCTACCTTCTATAGGTGGCACGGTGTTGAGAACACAGTAGGTGCTAGTTCCGCAGAATACACTTTGGGAAACGCTCTAAGGAAACAGAAAATAAAATGTAAAACTAATCTTTGAAAGAGACATATTCTGGCTCTTCTGTGATATTCCTGCTGAAGATGCAAAACCTGAATCTAAACCATGAGGAAACATCAGATAAATCCAAAACATGGGCATTCCACAAAATGACTGGCCTGAGATCTTTCGTGTCAAGGCTTCGAAAGTGAGAAAGACTGAGAGTCACTGACAGCCATCTGTGACCAAGGAGAATGAAGAGGCTACTAGACATGCACCAGGGTTCTGACTGAATTATTTTTAACAATAGTCAAAAGTGAAATGGGATATAGGGATTGCATGTTAGAACTGTCTCTGCTAAATTCCAGGTTATGACTGCTGTAGTTAGGAAAGACAACGTTCTTGTTTGTGAGATACACACAATACAGCATTTAAGAGTGGCGAACACATTGGCATCTGATCTACAAAAAGCTCATAGGGAATAGTGCTTCGCACTGTAGGCTTAAGAGCACTTCCAAATTTAAGACACACGTGGAAACATGAGAACATGCACTACCTGTGTGGTTTTTATTAGAGTACACATGTGCTGTGTACAGAATAAACATAAAAGAAGCATCGTCCATGACATCCTCATCTGCAGTCAGTATCAACATTATTAACCATGTCCAAGCAACACACCCAACACCTCATTCATACAAAAGACTCAACTGAGCACCAAACAGCATTAGGTAGAGAAACAAAATGAGGAAGTCAAAAGACATGAGCTCTGCTCTCAAGTCACTTCATTCAAAAAAATCTCCAGTGTTCATACAAAAATATATACAGGGACAACTTTAAAAGGAAAACAAACAAAAAAAAAAAAAAACATTTGGATCTCTCCAGTCAACTATTTTCAGTCCTAAGAATGACTTCTTGTTTGGCTACAATACTAATTGAGACTCTAGATTATTGATCATATATTATAACCTACTCATTTTTATACTTGGAAAAAAATGAAAGACAGTTTCCAGGTCAACCGCTGAAGTAGAGACTCCAGGTCTGTACCATATCACCACAGAAAGGCAGGATGGCACTCTCTCTGATGGCACTGCCCTCTCCTATCTCCTCCAAAGTAAGAGGATTCAACTATCACCCCACCTTCACCAAACACCACTGTTACTATGTTAACAAGGATAACTTTAACATTTTCTAAGAGCACAGAAGTTGCTTGACTAAACTGGATGGATTCTATGAATTTTCCTTTTCCTCTCTCCCAGCTGTGATAACCCAAAGCCTCAGAAGCAAATACAACAGCACTTTCCCATAACACATTTCCTACCCTCAGAATAGCTACTGGCTACTTAAGTTTTCTCTCCAGTGTCTGCAAACCTCCCCATCTCACTCTAACATCTGCCAGCCTCCAAGCTAGCCTACTAGCCAGCCACACAGAGATGGCTGTTTCATATTCAAAGCTTATTTTCTGCCTATTACCAAAAATAGTTAGCATTAAAGGTAATGGCTACCTAGGCCATCTTAACAGTCTCAAGTCAAAGGTTTTAAAATCACTAGTGTTTGATGAGACACACTAACATAAATGGCCTTATGAACAATGGTTTTTCCCATCTAGCTTCCAAGTCTGAGAGTAACTTAGTGGTAAAAAATCCCAAATGGCAACACAGAACTCCAACCCTGAGAGCACCATGACAGACAATATGAACAGAACTCAACTACATCTCCTCCACAGCATTGGCTAGAGAAGGTTCCCAGTTGATTTAAGCACAAAAGAACTTGCATAACGTGGAAGAAGAACCTTATGAATCTTAAAACTTTATAAATCTTAACCTCAAAACCAGCCCCAGGTTCTCAAAGCAGATAAACGATGGCACAAAACAATGGGAAAACACAAAACAGCCACCTTGACTAGACTCTGTGCCAGGCTCTGCTCAAAGGACTTTCACAAGACTGCACAAAATGCCTCTCTGCAACAGTGCAGTGGTTTGGCCAAAGGAAGGAGTGCTAGTCTGCAAAACTGGAGCCATCTTTCCTAGTTCCCACTCACTGCCAACAAGTCAGGGCAGATTAACCCAAAAGGACAGCACTACAGAAACCAGAAGTATGGATCCAAGTCCTCCCACAGCTGTGTGTGTCCTACTGCTCCACCGGGCTGTCAGGCCTTCAAGGAAGCCTTTGGTTCCAGGATCAGGCAGCCCTGGAGATACAGGGGTCAGAAACTGCCAATTCCTCCCACAGCACACATCTCTTTACTCCTTCCACTTGGTCTACAAATAAGAAAGGAGCACATGCCACATGCCAGAGAGTTGAGGGAGCTGAGACCCAACAGTGAACAAGGGCACCCTGCCTCCTCAAGGGACACTCTAGCAGGTCAGGTGAACTGAACCTAGGTGGGCTCTTTAAATCACAGTGGTAAGTGCACACTATTGGGAGAGCTTGTAAAGGACTGTTCTCCATGGCTCCTGAATGTGTCACTTTGGGAATGTAAAGACAGTACTTGGTGACAATCATGGAGAAACCTGAATTCCATTTTAACCAAAGCAATGGGTCTTAGCCACAGGTGTCAACTTGGGAAATTTAAAATTCTGATGTCCAGGATGCAATTCTGATCAACCAGGGCAGAATATCTAAGGAGACCTATCTAATCATCTTTTGTGCACGTTCACAAATGAACCCACAGTGAGAAATAAACAGTTGTATGACTCTGAACAACCACTCTAACTTTCTGTTTCAAGTCAAATGCGAGTGTGACCTTGAATGAGACTTCTCCTACTTTCCCTTCACACTGGTCATCTGAGGGCTTTGTTCAAACCTCAGTTTTGATCCATGGGTCTCTATGGAGCCAGAAATCCTTCTCTAATAATCCCCATAAGACACCAATGTCATGATTCATGACACACCTTGACTATCAGAAACCAGATGACGAACTTCGGAGATCAGGAGTTAGAACTCAGATCCTCTAGTCCTGGTACTCCTCAACTGCCTAATTCTATGGACTAAAAATGTACAGACTTTGATAATTTTTTTAAAACGATGCCAGAATATACAAACAACAAGCACAGTATCTGCTGAAGTACCCAAGAGGAGCAATGCCGACAGAAGCTACACTATGTAGATGAAGAGGCAGTACTGAAAACAATGTAATGAGAACAGCAGACACAGTTGTTTGAGGGCTAAAATGGCAGCTGTGTAAATGCAGAACTACCATTCAGTAAGTAAAAACAGGGCAGGAACTGTCTCCCTCACTGTGTCTTTTCATAGAGCCTAGGTCAGGATGTTATACACAGGCACTTTCACCATATGCACACACAGTCTTTGGATGAATTAATAAAACACTGTACAGTAAATGACTAAAGGCCTTGAAAGAAAGAAGTGACAGGAAGAAAGCTCTTTACAGCCTTTGCAGTAAACACCAAGAATGTTAAAGCTAGCTAGCTAAGGGTCCACAAAGCTTATTAAATCAAAGAGGAGGGTAGCTATACTAAATGCAGTAAGCCACTGTCCCAACTACAAGTGATACATTAAACATTTTTGTCACCTGCTCTATCAAGACTTGCACTGATCCTTGAAAACTCAGTCACTGTGTATAAGTAATCAGATTAAAGAGTCACAGCTAGCACCTCACCATTCTCACAGAGCATTCTAGGCATAGCATCTCGTGAGTAAGGCAAAGTACATTATAAACTATGTTAATAAGCCCAAGTACCATCAATAGCTACATTAAGCATATGCCAAAGTCCGGAACAGGTGTCCCTGTGTCCCTCATCTTCTAACAGCAGCTCTGGTATCCACCCCCTCCTATCCCATGGCAGGGACTTCCTGAGTCTCTAAGCTTCTCTGCACTGAGACAGATGAGATAGTACAGACTCTTGCCCAGATACTCTAGGAGCCAGGCCAGACCCCCTGCTGTCACTCCACTGGTGAGAACTGACCACAAAGCCATTCCTGACTGCAGTAGAGAAAGACTCAGAAAAGAAAACAGGTTCAGGGCCCACTAGCAATCTCAGAAAAATGTCATCTGTAAACTGCCTTTAATTGCAGAAGACTTACTCCTTTCAGAATGTCTTCAACTAACCTAAAATGCCACCTTTAATCCCATCTAAAGGCAATCTAGCAGTTTTTCTTCCCTGATAAACATTTTCTAACATACTCAAAATCTGACTGTATATCAAGGGCATCCTTGAAGGGCTGTCTGTCTAGCCTGTTCATTCCATTATCTGCAGTGCTTGCTTCATTCAAAGCCTGCCACATAAAAGAAGGGCAGGTATTTGTGGCATTTATAAATGATCACCATTTCCAAGAGTTCATGGAAAGGAAAGCATAATGTCCTGGGCTTTACTCAAGGCCTTCTGCTAACACAGCCCTGCCACACCATACCCCGCAGTTCCCAGACAGTGCTCTGAGGTACTGGCTCTTGGCACTCCTGCCCCACATAACAGCAGATCAGTAGCCATGAACTCTCAGTCCACTGATGTTGTGGATTTTTTTTTAGAACAGGTCATATCTCTTCATTCATTCAAGAAACTGGGTAAAATGAATTGTCACAGACACTAAGAGCCAATATTAAATTTTTGGCTACAATACAAGCCTGAAAAATAAGAAAGTACAAGGTCTGTCAAAAGACATACTTTGGAGACACTCCATGAAACCAGGTTAATGACATCTGAGACTGAAGAACCAATACAAGATGCTTTATCCTTTTCCTGAACTACAAAGGTCAATGGGGGGTGGTCCTGTATGTAGGACAGAACAAAAATACTTTGAGCTTATCTATCTCACCACCTTTCATAAAGTCTGAAATACCCTAAGGGCTATGGTTCTACAGAACTCTCCCAACACTCTGGAAGGGCAGAGACAAACCAAGACAGACACCTTCGCTAAAAGGGCTGTCTAGATGATAGTTCTTCATCCTCCCAGCAGGCAAAATAAACCAATGAGACACCAGCTGCTAAGGAAGCTGGAGAACTCAAGTCAGGATCTCAACGGCAAGCAAATGTCTAGGACAGACCACAACAAAGCTGCAGACCTAAGCTGCTTCTTAGAGCTAGTTTTAGAGTGCATCCAAACTGATGTATGGCCAGAGAAATCGGGCTGATTCACCATGACCAAAGATGTGTGTAGGGTATAAAGTGATCTCAGAAAATGGGGGGGAGGGTGTCTTTACAGATATGAATCATATTATTATAATTTTCATAAGTTTAATTTGCCCAGGAAACCATTATATTCAACAGTCTGAAAACAATCAGTGCTTAATCAATGTCCTTGCTTGTACAAATATCCATACTCCAAAGGAGCACACTCTGGAAACAACCATGTAAGGTCTAAATTGCCCTGTGTTAGTGATACCTACAAACTCCTCAGAGACAGAAGGAAGTATCAGCAGAATCAAGCAGGCCTAACACCACATCACGTCACAAATGTCATCACCCATAAAATCTTCAATTTAATCCTACAGTAGAAAAATGACAAAAGCACGTCTAGGCACTTGACTAGCTCACTGGCGGGAAGACAGGATCCCTGTACAGTTCCTAGCCTCCACAGGAACTTGGGAATGCTGCCCCACCAAGAAAGCTCCCAGAGTTAGGCAGGAAAAGTAAACAGGCTAAAGCAATGCATGGCTCAGTGAGAATCTTGTCTAAAGATCTTCAGGAGTTCTCAAGCATTTTCTGGCTCATGAATCATACCACCCATCACCTATCACTTCAGCCCTAAAACTAAAACTTAAAGCTAAAGGAGAAAATGACACTGCACAACAGCAATGACACAGGCCAAGACAATGCAGATGCGCCTGCCCCAATCCCAGCCTAAGTTCGAAAGTGAGTGAGACTCAATGTAAATACAGCAACTGAGAGAAGTGGTTCTCAAGGCACATTCCTAGCATGGTTACCATTAAACTACTCAGCGTTCCAACAAGCTTAGTTATCAGACTGCCAAGCCCAGGGAAGATCAGAGGCAACAAATCAGAAGGAGAAAAGACAGTGCTAAAATCCCACACATCAGCAGAAGCAAGGGTGCCAGGACAGTAAGGACAGGTTTTGTTTGTTTTTTAAAACAAAAATTGGACACAAGGCTTAGAAAGGTACAATGGCTTGGGCTCATCTACCATAAAAGTAAATGCTCCACTCACAAGGCCCCAAAAGAGCACAGTATTAGACACAGCCCAGTTCCACAACTTATGTCCAACAAAATGAAACTAAGTTAGCAAAGAAGATGCCATTAAATTCTACGCATTCTATATATTATCAGAGCAAAGATGCACAGTCTTGTCCCTTTAACATATAAAATACATCCAAATGGATTGACTCATTTCATCCTCAATAGCATCTTGATATAGATGGAGGAGATGTCTGCAGTGGTTCATCAGGGCCAGTTACAAGACAGCAATATTAATGACATGAAAAGGAACCTATGTATGCCCCTAGTATTGATTAATACAGGCCACCTGAAAAGCATCGCCACATGGCCACATCTTAATCTTCATCTGCAACATCGCTTCCATAATTCCCAAAACTGCAAGTTGCCATCCTACCATCTGCATCCACAGGACCTCCACTTGAAGCACTGCCCTAATGTCTCCTAGTCACACTGTCCCTCCCTCCCTACTGTAGGAAACAAACTTCACAATGGACCTACCACAATCCCTGCTCTGATGTTGACATCTTCGTACAGTCTTAAGCCTTGAGTGTGGGTGCACTTGCTTTAGATCAGTATAAGCTTTCATTTCCTGGGTAAAACAGATTATGACTTCTATCATCTTGCTACCCAGCTCTTCTTCATGGGCTGGTAGAGGAAAATGCCAAGTGGGAGAGGCTCATTAACAGGAATTGAGGGTAGCCTCCCACTAAGTGAATCCTCAGATGACCCTGGGAGCTTGGAAGCTGATCCTTCCCCATGAGAGCCCAGCCCTGACTAACACCAAAATGGTTGGTAGGTTCATGAGGCCCTAGGCATCACTTAGCCACATCCTTCTGAACTTCAGACCCACAAGGAACCCTAGGGTAATAGCTGTCATGTTTTAAGTGGCAAGTTTGTGGTCATGTTTTACAGCATCAGTAGATACAGCCACAGCCCAATAGGTACAGCTGCCCCATTTTTATTTATTTCCTTAAACAATCATTTCACTATTTCCTTTGATAATCTGCATACACCACCAAAATTTATTTTTTTTAAAGAGTGTTCAGTCCTCATGTGTGTGTACCTGTGTACCACTTATGTGCCTGGTGCATGCAAAAGCCAGAAGAGGGTGTCAGATTCCTGGAACTGGCATTTCAGAAGGCTGTGACTTGCCATGTGGATACTGAGAATCAAACCTGGGTCCTCTGCATGAGCAGCCAGTGCTCTTAACCACTGAACCATCTCTCCAGCCCCGCTACTAAAATTCCTCAAAGAATCACTCACCTATCTCTACTTCTCTATTCTCTTCTGCTCTGACAGCAGCATGACAACTATGATCCATTCCCAAATCTCATATATGCTGACCTGGGTTCTTGGTCAGTTGCCTCTCTGGCCATTCTTTCCCAGCCTCTACTTATCCCCCTCCCCTTTCTGCCCTCAAATACCTTCTCTTCCCCCATGGCAACCTCAAGCACTACACAGAGCTCTCCTAATTCTTTTGCAATCATTCACTCTATCCAACCAAATCACAGTTACTGCTCTGGAAAGAAGGACACAACACTGAGCCAGTCAAGCAAAGGTGTGGCTTCTATGGTAGTTTATGCTCCTGCAGAACCCTCCAGATGGACTCACCATTTTCCACTTTGCCCTGTGCCAAGACTGCCTGCCATGAACTTCAATGACAGGGTGAAGTTTCTGACAGTGCCATGATGAAACAAAACATGCTAGATTAAACCCTGAGCCCACATTTCCAATGTGGCTATGTGTGCACATACTTCTGCATCATCTTTCTCCTATATTCACTTACTTTGGCCTCACCAAGCTGCTGCTAGTAGACGTAGTTCAAAATCTAGGAGGCACCTTCTATCAAGATCTACACACCCAGCTACAAGATTCATTCACTCATTCAGTGTGAGTATGTGGGTGTGCACATACGTGCACATACATACTCAAGCCCACTGGCTCTTTCTTCAAGCAAACACTATCAAGAGTTCTTGTCAGGCATGATTTTCTCTAGATACTGATCATCCCTTGTTTGCTCATCAGCTCATTTTTAAACAAACGATACTAAGCCCAGATACTCATGCCCATCCTCTAGAAACATGTATGTAACTGAGGAAAAAGGGAAGTGAGCAAGCCACTCCAAGGCTGTGAAAAGAAGAGCAGATTGCTGTGCATGCTGATCTGCAATCTGGACAGAGGAGAGGCCAAGAAGGCTTGTATGAGTCTCATCTAACCAGAAACCCCGAGACAGACAGGTAGAGCCATCAAGCAAGCACATGTGAGCTGTAGGCATGCATTCTGGGGTAGGGAATACCCTTCTAGGTCAAGAGTAGATGTAGCCTTTGCCTACAACCATGAGAAAGTACAGATCTTCTACACAACCATAATCGGAAAGCTTCAACATTGTGTGTGTGTGTGTGTGTGTGTGTGTGTGTGTGTGTGTAGCTGAGTTGTGTGTAAAGTGGAGCCCAAGAGCCCCTATTAGTACCAAGAGGAGAACCAACTTCATCCAATCAATTCTACTCCTCTACTAAAAACAAAAATAAACTTTAAAAGCTACAGGGTCAGAATATAACCCAAGAATTTCTACATATTTAAACTACCAGCCCACCTGGTCACCCGGAACTCTTTCTCTAATTCTTTCCTCAGTTACCCTGCACAGCCCTCCAAAGTTCTCTCAAAAAGCCTCCACCCTCTGAGGTTAGCCTTCATTCTATATTACATTTGCCTTGATAGCACTGAATCCTACCTGTAGTTTACATGACATCCTAACTAATATCAGTCTCCCCCGACTCCTCCCACCACCCACATTTGCTCTGTGAGGACAGGAATAGAGGTTGGGCCTGTCCTTTCCTGAGCTTTGCACAGACACTGTTATTATCTGCTGAGTAAATGACTTCACTCAAAAGCACAGTAACACATGCCCCACAGTAAATATCAGAATATCTTCTGCCTCCAACAACTGAATAAATGTTGATGCCACACGTTCCACCTCCAATAATTACAGACATATATACATATATATACATCATAGAATATGTTGATTTTCTATTAGCCAGAATGTATATTAACCAGCATGCCAATTTTTTTCTATAGAGGCAAACTATCAGCATACTTTCAGATTAAAGGAACACACAGGCTGTGGCACAGCTGCTTGCTGTCTAAAACCCTGCAAAGTCTAGTTCCAACCTTAAATCAAGACAGCTCATTGCCTTGATAAATTCAGGTAGCAGTATGCTTAGAAGGTGAGATGCTCCACTTCCTGAGCTGAGCAGGAGTTACAAAGCATATAGGCAGATCCATCAGCAGGATTTTAACTCTCCAAATAGATACAAATTTAACATAATCTCAATTGCATTTCCTGTAGAAACTGGAAAGTTGATTCTAATAATCAAATCAACACAGAAATGTGTTATAGCTAAAGCAATCCTAAAAAAGAACACAGCTGGAGGCCTGAAACCCCAGTACTCAGGATGCTGAAGCAGTAGGATTGCAGCAAGTGTGAGGCTAACCTGGGGTACATCAAAACTCAGCCTCAAAACCAAACAAACACCACTGTATCATAAAGCTCAGTCAGAGATGAAGACTGGTGATGGGGTAGAGAGAGCAAATGAGGGCTGACACACCAGAAAAAAATATCCACACTGACAGTCAAACCACTTTCAACAAGGCTGACACTTCCATGAGGAAAGAACAATGTTTTTTAGCAAATAGTACTAAACAACTGGAAAATGGACATCCACAGAGGAATGGAAGCCTACTTCACACCACAAACAAAAACTAACACAAATGAACCAGAGACCTAAGCATGAGAGCTAATGCTAGAAATTTAAGAAGAAAGGATAGATGCCAGGTTTCAAGACCTTGGATGAGACCATGGCATCTTAACTGTGACACCAAATAACAGATACTACCTTACCAAACTGCAAAGTTCTATGCCTCAACAGACAATCAAGAAAACGAAAAGACAGCCTACCAAATGGAAGAAAATATCTGGTTAAGAACTGATATTCAGAATATAGCTCTTACAATTCAGAAGGAAAAAAAACTGACTCTACAAAAGTAGAAATAAATCAGGCAGACATGGCCAACAAACCTTTGCAGCAAGGGAAGGAATTGGAACCCTCAACCCTGCTGGTGGGAGCATCATGCAGAGCAACCACTTTGCAGAAGCATCCAGGTTAAGAGCGGAGTAAACTGTAAAACAGCACTTCCATCTTCAGCATATTGCCCAAAAGAACAGAAAATATGCCTACACAAAACTTCTTCCAAGTTCACAGCTGCATTTCCTAACAAGAAAGACACACGCTCAACGACTGACTCGGGATGGGACAGACACTTACAGGGGACATGACGCCCAGAAAAGGAGTGAAGTGACATCAACTTCAGAGCATCATCCCAACAGAAACTTGCCAGTCCATGTACATGAGATATCCAGAACAGACAAACACACCAAGACAGGAGGCAGATTAGTAACTGCCTAAGTCAAGGAGGAATGGGGAATGCCTCCTAAAACATACAAAATTTTGTGTATTAATTGCACAAAATGCTGGATTTCAATGTGACATTTTCATACATATATGCAGTGTGCTTTGATTTCAGCAGGTTTTTCTTCCTGGAGTGATGAGAATGCTGTGGATTTATGCAGTGGAGACAGCAGCACAACTGTTACTATACCAAAGAACAAAAATGGTCATAGTCTATGCGATGATATATGAATTCTACCTTAGCAAGGTTTTTATTTTTTAAAGGAATCAAGCTGGGTGTAGTTAACACTTACAATCCCAGCACTTGGGAAGCAAAGGCAGGAGGATCAGGAGTTCAAGATCAGCCTCATCTACACACAGAGTTGTATAATAAAAAATAAAAATAAAAATTTTAAAAAAGACACTCCCCACATACACACAGAGAATCAATTTCTTTTAACTACTCAGATTCCTTATACTTTCACCTTTTGTTAAGCAGAGCACAATACTGAGCAATGTTTCCCTGTATGAAATCTACTCAAAGTCATCACTATGAAACATCAGTTGCTAAACCCTGTAGCACGAATCTTAGGTTTTATTAATAAAAACACACCTGGAGCCAGGTATTGGGGTAAACACTGAATGATCAGAGAGACAGAACCAGCCACAGCTTGCCAATTCCTCTGCTGATCCTGTTTCCTCAGACTGGAAGCCTCTGAGTCCTCATCCAGAATGAATCTCAGCTGAACTGTTACTTAAAAGCCTAAAAGCTTAACCAACCTAGTTCCTGGTTTTCATGCCTTATATATTTTTCTGCTTTCTGCCCTCACTTCCTGGTTAAAGGCTCACTTCTTGGGATTAAAGGCATGAGTCACCATGTCTGGCTGTTTCCAGTGTGGCTTTAAACTCAGAAATCAGGATGGATCTCTGCCTCCCAAGTGATAGGATTAAAGGCGTGTGCACCACCATTGCCAGACTTCTGCTATGGCTTGCTATTAGCTCTGACCCCCAGGCAACCTTATTTATTAACATACAAATAAAATCACATTTCGGCACAAATAAAATATCACCATAAAACCCCTCTCAACCTCTTACAGTCTTCCAAACTGTTCTTTCGTAGTCTTCAATTTGCTTTCTGTAATGCTATGAGAAATCATGAAAAACAAGAGATAAAGGACAGCAAGGAGATGAAGGAAAGGCCCAGTAAGGTGCGCACACATGGCCACAGGCAATAAAACATCCAGTCTCTTCCTCCCATACCCATTCTCAGGGTACTATTTTTAATTTCGTATATACATGTATGTGTGCATGTAGGTATGTACACAACGCCAGTCACAGGCAGAGGTTAGCAGCATCAGATTCCTAGAGGTAGAGTTACAGGGAGTTGTAATCCATGTAACATGGGTGCTGGGAACTGAACTCCAGACCTCTACCAGAACAAAAACAGCAAGCACTCTTAACATCCAAGCAATCTCTCCAGCCCATGTCTTCCATGTTTACCTAAGGATGCAGAATTCCAACCACTGAGCTGACTGCCCACAACCAGGGGAAAGGAAATGAAGCCTACTCAAAGATCTGAACCATGAGACCTCAGCTGACAGTGACATCCACTCCCCAAAATAACTGACATACCTGTTAATGCCCACAGGGCAGAGTACACAAACAACTGTATTCTGGGTACCCCACTCTGCACAAACTTTGGAGAGTCACAACACCCACCCACTAGTGATTTATTTCTCATACACCAAGGATGGTTGACCAAGACAAGACCCTCAGCCTCCAATCTGTAGCTACAATGAACATTTTCCATTGCATTTATTTGTGTGTGTGCCTTTGTATGGAGATTAGAAGATCTGTAGGAGTCAGTTCTTTCCTTTTACAATATGGTTTCAGGGGATCAAATTCAGGTGGCCAGGCTTGGTGGCACACACCTTTATCCACTAAGCCATCTTGCCAGCCCACAATATCTTTTACAGTTTGATGGAGCCAGTTTAAGGTGACATACCCCTGCAAGTACCACAGCCCCTTCTCACAATCTCTTCTCTGTTGAACTCCTCTACATAATTAGCAAGCCACATATCCTAGTCCACCTCCACGAGGACAAACACCTAGCCTATAGACACAAAGCAGGGTTCCGTCCAATTCTGTCTTGAGTATTTCTGTACCTACTGAGCCATCAAAGGTGAAGTGCAATCATGGTGAGCACTAAACCAGAGTCAAGACATGCATGAGCCATAACCAGTGGCCACAGCAGGCGACACCTGCATGGGACTTAAGCTAAAAAATGAATGAAGAAAGCCCAGTTGCTAGAAAAATAAAAGACTATGGAAGAGACAGAAACCTTGGCATGGAAAATGGGATCCCAGCTCAGCCCAAAGTGTCTCTCTGAGAAAACTTCAGTGCAGACTCACCAGGGGCAGTCCCACACTATCTTACTGCTTCGTTATCTGTCCAGGTACTCAGTCTCTGCTCCAAGACTAGAACTGCCCCTACTTAGCCTGTCCTAAGTGGCCGGTCTCTTAAAACCCAAACTGCAGTAACTGTTTTGAGACAAGATTTCATTATGTATGGCTGGTCTGGAACCCACTATATAGACCTGGCTGGCTAGCCCAGAATGCATTACAGGCTTGAAAATGAGACATCACCATGGCTTTCTTGTCTTTAAAAGGTGGTAAAATATACTTAATACACAAATTACCATTGCAGCCATTTTTGAACACATGATTTAGTGGCAGTAAGTACATGCCCACTGCATCACTTATCACTGCTTACTTTTAAAAACATTCACAAAGACCACAGTTTTTATTATTTTGCTGAACCAACTGTTCTACCTCTTCACAAAATGGCAAAAGCAAGGAATCTCCACAGGGCAGGGCAGAACTGGCAGGATGTGCAATAGCAGAGCATAGTCCCTACACCTGGAGCAGCAGAGCAAGTAATGACATAGCAGAACCAGATGGCAGAGGAACTACAAATACCAAGAGGACAGATAACCAAGGTGCTCGGTCAGGCTCACCGAGAGGCTGTCCCATCACCACACCTACGTCAGAGGGTGCTTGACAAGCAGCAATGGTTCACTTAGAATAATGTGACTGGTGCCCAAAACAGATGTCTCTTCCCACTGAAATGCCTGCAGTAAATTCTGGGCTCTAAATTTGATCAAGTAATCTATGATCAATTTCTGGAGGACCCCTAGAAAGAAAGACAAGTACTTCAAAAGCTCTGAGTGCCCACTTGCCACCTGTCCACTTGTTATAGCTTTCTTTCTAGCACAACGGCTTTCATCAATAAAGCTAAATGAGGAAGAAACCTCCACCAAAGCTTTGTCAAAGCCAACAACTCAGCCAGCATATTTCATAACAGCAGAGATGGGAAGGACAAGGCAAGGAATATTTACAAGAACACCAGAAACTTGAACTTGGCCCCCTGTATCTTTATCTACAAAAGAAACTCAAAAAGTGAATTATGTTCAAGGCCTCCCCAAACTCCCGACCCAGAAACCCAGGGATCATGTCCAAGTAAAAATGCTATACTATCGAATGCAGTAGACCACGGCAACTCCCCAACCCACAAGTTTAACAGGAAGAATCTGTGTTTACTGAATTACTGGCAATCAATATATTTTAATAACTTATATTAATCAACTCCAAAAAACATAGTTAAATTAATATAAATACTATCTTGAACATACATGTCTGGGGTCAGCAAATAATACTTTTTCAACTACAGTCATATATTATTACTTTAGTCTATTTTCCAAAACTATAAACCTTATCCACACCTGAATAAAGACTTTAAATCTACCACAGAGGATACCTAAGAAGACTGAGTGTTTCAGTGTTGGACAACTTCATTTAAAACCTTATAAATTTTTAGTTTCTTGAATGTAAATATAATGTAGTAAATAAAGAGAAGGAGGGGCTCTCTGTACAGCAAGCAAAAAGGAAGCACCGCAAAGGCTGTACTTCAAATTCCCCTTATGTGGTTTGAGCCTACATACTTATTCCTGACCTGGTATAAGCACTTCAAAAGGAAAAATTCCCAGAGCAGCCTAGTATCAGCAAGGCTGCTGCAAAGTCAACTGTATATATCCACCTTCACTTTCTTATCATCATGAGACAGAATGGGTAGAACCTTCAGGTCATTTCTAGGACAACCCTCTGTCCATCAGAACAATCTCCTCACAATCATTACTAACTAACTCATATCAGAACTGAGGTTTGGGAAAGACACGATGTGAAGAACCAAAGTCAAAAATAACGAATGGATGGGAACTGTCTGATGAAAATGAGGAAAGGAGGTCAAAGAGAGAGGCTTCTACTTAGGGACCCCAAAGTAGCAGGAAAGTCAGCAGAAACGCCTGCTGGTGGGCCTCCTAAGTCCACAGTCAGCCCTGCTACTTTTGAAAAGGAAGGAGCAGCACTACCCAGGAACCAAAGGGGATTTGTTAAAAGCCTCTGGGGTTGTGACAAGAGGATTAGCCTATCACTGATTCAGGGCAGAACAAGGATGATAATGTCAATGCCATGAGACCTGTCCAATATGTAAAATCTAATCATTGCAGCCTCCAACTTTTCAGAAATACTGCAGAGGTACACAGTTTTGAAAATTACAAAATTTTACCATTAAATAGTTCTTGGGGCCAGCAAGATGGCTCAGCTAGTAAAGCACTTGCCACCCGATGGACCAGAGTTTCAGCCTTGAAATCCACATGGTGGAGGAAAAAAAAATGAACTGACTCCAGCAAGTGTAGCAGGCTTTCTTGGACGGATAGGCCTCAAATCATGACACAGAGACTTATTATTAATTATGAATGTTTGGCCTTAGCATAGGCTTTTTTCTAGCTAGTTTCCCCCCCTTAACTTAAATTAACCCATTTCTATGAATCTATGTGCTGCCCCGGGCTCATTTACCTCATCTTCGTACTGTCCACCCTGCTTGTTCCTGACTCCTCCTGTGTGGCTGGCCCCCGGAGGGCTTCCCCGCTACTCTTAGTCTCTTTCTTTCTTCCCACCAGCCCTGCCTAGCCCTCCTGTCTAGCTACTGGCCATTCATCTTATTATTAGACTAATCAGGTGCCTTCCTTAGGCAAACAAGGTAAAACAGCAACACATCTTTACATAATTAAACAAATACAGTACAAACAAATGCAACACATCTTCACAGAGGTAAACTATTCTGCAACACAAACAAATGCAACACATCCTTACTCAAATATTCTATTCCATAACAAGCAAGCTGTCCCCTCACCTCCCCATGTCTCCCCCACCATATAAATAAATGTTTAAAAAAAAAAAAAAAAGCCTGGGACTAGAGAGTTAGCTAGGCAGCTAAGAGCACATACTGCTCTTAATGGACCCTAGATTAGTTCCCAGCACCCATGTCAGTGGCTCACAACCACCTGTAACTCCAACTCCAGGAGGTTCCAACATCCTCTTTGGGCCTCCAAAGGCATAGCATTCATTCTCATGCACACAGGCCTGTGTACACACACATACAATATACACATAATTAAAAATACAATCTTTAAAAAATAATCCCTAGGGCTGGAGAGATGGCTCAGTGGTTAAGAACAGTGGCTGCTCTTCCTGAGGACTGTTCCTGAGAGTGTTCAATTCCCAACACCCTCATGGTATTGACAACTCTCTGTATACCTCTAGTTCCAGGGATCTAATGCACTCTTCTGGCTCCAAGGGCACCAGGCACAGAAGTGGTACACAAAACATACATGCAAGGAAAACACCAAAACACATAAACAAAATTTAAAAATTTAAGAAGAAATTTTAAATAAAAATAATTCAGTCTGGAGAGATGGCTCAGTAGTTAATTATAGGAGATGCTCTTTCAAAAGACCTGGGTTCAATTCCCAGCACCCACATGGCAGCTTACAACTATCTATAACTCCAGTTTCAGGGGATCTGACACCCTCACATCAATGCATGTAAAACAAAGTTAAATAAAATTTTTAAAAATAAGATAAAAAGACATCTTATTATAAAGAAATATAAATAAATAATTCCTGTCTTCAACATTACAAATAGGACTAGGGGTATAGTTGAGTGGTAGAGCATTTGTTAGCAATCACAGAGCCCTGTGTCTTACTCCCAGCACTTCAAGGGGAAAACCATATTCATACATTAATTTTTACATAAATTATATATACATATACAATCATATGCACGTATGAATAAATAATATACTGTTCCATAATTATAAATCATATTTAAGTAATATCAAAACCATTCAACTCTTAGGAAAAATAACTGTTATGTGTACCTTCAAATGCATATCTAGAAGTGAAATGCTTCCTTCCCCCTTTGTACATCTACAAATAATAATAATGATAATAATAAAATAAAAACCCTGGGTCACAGGTAAGCCACTTATCCGTTACCATCAGACAATTCAGTTCAACATAAAGGCATGTGAAGCTCCAGTTCTGTTCAAGATATATCTATGAGTTGTCACATGACTTAAAATGCTGCCCCAAAGGTCTGGGGAGACAGTTCAGTCAGTAAAGTGCTTTTATACCCATGTAAACACTGGGTGCACCAGCACACTTCCCACCACTGGGAGGTAGATACAGGTGGCTCCTTGGGGCTTTCTGACCATCCATTCTAGCCAGTGAGCTCCAGGCTGAATGAGAGAACTGTCTCAAAGAGAAGGCACCACACCAGAAGCTAAGTTCTGATCCCCATATATATTAATTTTTTATTTAAAATTTGTATTTATATGGTGGGGGAGCATGTAGAGGCCAGAGGACAACTTGCGGGAGTCAGTTCTCTTTCTATTATATGGGTTATAGGGACCAACTCTGATCCATCAGCATGGCTCCAAGTACCTTTATTCACTAAGTCATCTTGCTGACCCCAAAAAAGGGCAAATTTAATAGTAGAACTTTGTAATTTTCAGAACTGTTTACCTCTATAGGATTTCTGAAAAGTAAGTAAGCTGATCAGGATTTACACTGAACACACAAAATAAAGATTAATTTTTTAAAAATCCAGAGTAAGATACATTGGCAAGGTCCTGAGTTCAATCCCTAGCATATGCACACACAAAGAGTTTTTAAATAAAGATAGGTATCAACAGAAATGACTGCAGTTCTGATCATCCACTCTAACCATGAACTGAACTAAAATGGTACTGCCTAAAAGTAACACTGCTATTTCTAAATGTCCTTGGCAATTAAACATTCAGAAAGTCAGTGAAGCCCCAAGAAAGCTGAAAAAAAAAATTAACTTGTTTACAGCTAACCATTCATCAGCCACAGGCATGAAAGATGCCAGAAGCCTCCACCTTGGCCCTACAGAGGAAAACTTCCCTGGAGGAGTAGCTACAGTTCACAACTACATGAGTGTACAATCCAGAGATCTGAAATCTGACTCTAGTTCAAGGAATGCTTCACCTTCCAACATCAGTGTATCAAAAACAGAAATGTTAAAACTATAAAATAATCAAGTTATTTGATATATTTCAAGAGTAAATGAATGCTCATAGACCAAGTGCATTCCAATAGAAACATAATCTGATCCCCAGGCTTAACCTCTGTGAAATGAAGCAGAATCCTCCAATACCTCAAATGATAAAATAAATACCCTTGGTAACAAAGGAAACAGCATAGCACTCTAACCTTATAGCAAGAACAAAAATTTTGTGTCAATATGTTCACAACACAGCTCTACACAAAAATCATGTACTAATTAAAACTGCTGCTTTAGATCTCAAGCTGTCTGGCCAGCAACCCTGCCCAAACTGAACTGCTGCAGACCAGCAGGAGCAACTACAGCATTATCAAAACAACTGTGGCATCTCATCTTTTGTATTATCTTTCATGGTTGACTTATGAACTGACTGGTGGCAAACTGATTTGTGAATATACCAGTGCAGGAATACAAAACAAAGAAATATAAGCATAAAATTCATGAATGAAAATGCTGACATCTTAGCTCAGCTCCCAGAGCTGGAGGATACAGGGAAGTGTGCATTTATTTTCTGGGATGCTAAATCACCAAAGTCACTTAGTGAAGAAGGTACACGAAACTGCCTTTCCCTGCTCAGAAGGAAGGAAGAGGGACAAAAGAAAAACCATTTGCCTTTGCTCTTGCCCAGAAACAAGAAACAGACAATGCATGTGGCACAAACAAGCACCACTTATGAAAAACTTATTTCAGGTTATTAGAATTACTACTAGCACTTTTTAAAGGCGCACGCATGTGTGTATTTAGCTGTCTAAATAAGCAGGATATAATCTCCATTCCCATCATAAAAATTTTTCCCAACTTGGGGCTGAAGAGATGGCTCAGCAGTTGAGAGCACTTGCTGTTCTTCCAGAAGATCATAGTTGGGTTCCCAGCACCCACATCCGGTAGGCTCACACCTCTTCTGGCCTCTGGGGGCACCTACATGAAAACACACACAGCCACACACATATACAAATTATAAAATAAACCTTCAAAAAACTTTCTACCACTATGTGGCCTATCACCCACAAAGAGTATGTGACAGCAACAAGATCAGACTGGCTGGCTCTGCCACACTACACTGATCGTAAGTAATTCTAAACACAGCAGTAAAACTCACAGGCCTGCAGAATACTTAGATTTTTATGTTGGGGGAAAGGATGTTTTTTATGGAATGATGTAATGTAAACTACTATCACAAAACTTTGATTCATTCAGGACTATTAAAGCAGCTAGTAATGAGACTGTTCACATTTTTCATCTTTTGGCCGAATTGAAACACTAGGAAATAAAAACTTCTGTAAAGTTCAGATACAATTTTCTAAAATCCTTCTATTCGAGACACTTAAGCCACCAATTCTAGATCCCTAATGTTAAGATTATTCCATCCTTAGAAAACAGCAGCGGCCTCAGAGCCTTTGTGACCTCTACAAAGCACAGAACTACAAGGACGGTCTCACCAACCATCTGCACAGCTTAAAATAGCCATTCACCAAAATGGATTTTTTTTAATTTAAGCAATAAACAATTCTGCCAATAAACATTTTGAAAAGGAGATCTTATTAAGTTAAAATGCAAACATGCCAGTTTTATCTACAGATCTGGAATGTTGGCGATCACCTCAACTTCCATAAGCACCTTTTTTGATAGAACACCACTACCCCCTTGTGGATTCAAAATATAAATTCTTATCTTGAATCTAGTTTTGAAATGTTCCATTCTGCTCTACTTCCACCAAACTTCAGATTTTCTTCAACTAAAAACTGTTATTTTATCTCAAGTACTTTCTAAAAAGAAGGGGGAAATACATTTTAAGATCACCAAGGCCATCAACAACTTTGTGGTGGAAACAGTCAGGCACTCCGTTGTTACAGAGAATCAGTTACATTTCCAATTACCACCTTAAGGTTGTCTCAATCATTAATTGCTAATTACATTACTCTTGTAGCTTTGTGCTTCCTATGATTTCAAACTTCACACCAATTTCTTATCATTTCCAAAGGGTTTGATTTCTAACTGCCTCAAAAACCAAGGGGGTAACAGACTCTTGAGAAAGGGACTAAAACTAAAAGTATAAATTTACAAATACAGAAATTCCTTACTTAACTCACATTCCTTCAGAAATAATTCTTGGCACTCTGTTGAGAGATGATAAAAGAAAACTACAATACATTTTTTAAAACTAGAAACAAGATGTGTGGGTTGTTTCTCAGTTGAAAGAGCATCTCCGAACCAACCATGAACACACACACATCTGCAATCCCAGAACCTAGTTGGCAGATCAGAAGCTCAAGGTCATCTTCAACTACACAGTGTATTCAAGGCCAGCCTGGGCTAAACGGGACTCTGCTGAGAGAGAGAGAGAGAGAGAGAGAGGCAGAGACAGAGACAGAGACAGACAGACATGGAAGGTCAAAGATGGTGATGAAGTGTGCATCTGGAAGCATCTGCACACAGCTCTGACATCATACATAAACAAATCTCATTGATGAAGATTAAACAGGCTGATATACGTGGTTTATCCATCCTGATAGATGGTAGGTTTTTCAACAGTGTGAAGCGACATGGACAGAGTCATGATGGTCCACACTGTACAGAAGTCTCCACCCCATTCTTAAACATAGGCAGAACTCATGAAAGGACAGTGTAATTAACTGTTGCCAGTATTCATTCAAACTATTAAGTAGGAATAAAGAGGAAAAAATAAGGCGCTTGGTAGGTGTTACCTTATGGTAACTATAAGGAAAAATAGAGATACTGCACACTCTGCTACAAAGGATGCAAATGCCATTTAGAACACATATCCAAAGGTATCAATTATGCCCCAGCCCAAAACCAGTGACTAAACACAGCAGGAGCAATCAGAACTAATCTTCAGGATGGTCTGCTTTATTTGGGATTATTTTATTACTGTTACTGTTTTTGTGGGAGAGGGAAGTAAAGAGAGGTGTTTTGGTTGGCATGAGGAAGTACAATGTTAATGTCACTTACAAGCACTGTCATGCTTGGCATTCCTTTCAAGGCATGACACAGTTCATGCAAAGCCTTGCAGAAAGCAGGGGGAAGAAGATAGTCCAGGCCAGCACACCTCCTTCAAAGACACCCTGTGCTAACAGCTTCAGAAAGGGGCCAGCTAAATCTAAAGAGGGAAAAACGCGACTAACCTTTTCCAAATGAGCAAAGGACTCATGTACAAGAAAACATGCAATTATATCAAGAATGAGCAGAGCACTGGGATGAATACACAAGAGCCATTACAACAAAGGGTACCTCAGTCTTTCCATCTTGTGCTGTCAATCATTTGAAAAAATAAAGATTGAAAAAATAAAGAACATTCCTCTTAAGAGAGAGAGGGAGTAAAGTGAGGATTAATATGACTGGCCGGGTCTCTCCACGCTGGAGTTCACAGTATTTCTTTTTAAGTCAAGAATGAGGTTTTAAAAATGCTCAGTAAACATTACCAGTCTTTACAGGAGACCCACGCAAGCAATGATGCTCAAAACAGAAAGAGAACCTGGCAACAGTGTCTCAACATGTTGATGGATAACATTTACTATGGAGAACATTGGGAAGTATCAGACTGTTGCTCAATGTCTACACACTTCTCATCCACAACAAATACTAGAGGGTGGTAGACCATCTCTACTTTCTAACTGATAGTGCCCACAACCACAAGACAACTAAGTACTACACCCATAATGGCATAAACAAAAAGACATGACTGTATCTGGACAGCCTTGACCCTAAGGGAGGGAGAGAAGGGGGAGCAGAGGGCAGGCAAGCAGGGGGCAGGCAAACAGGGGGCAGGCGGTGGCCCTTCCTAAAGTAAGGTGGACAAAGAATTAGAACTAAATACCTCACCCTCACCCCATACATCAGACTGCACCACAGCACAAAGTGAGGCAAAGGAGTTCTAAGAGAGGGTACCACACTTTCTGCAAACAAAAGCTCCCAATGACTAATATAGTTATTAACTGTCCCAAAAAATTATATACTGCAATCTAACCAGAGACAGAAAGAAGCCAGATAAATTCAGCAAAAAAAAATTCCCAAAATCCTCCATGGGAAGGCTTAGAAATCTGAAGGACAGTGTTCACTCATCCCCTTGCTGGGACTTAGATCCCATGCCACCTACCAATCCTACAGGTAGAGGAGAAAAGGAGGTAGAACTTGAGCTGCCCAGATCAATAAACAAAGTATGATGATTCCGTAAGATACACAATACTGAAGATGACCCAGGCAATGGAAATGCAAGAGACACATTATCACCTGTCACCACAAAAGCATCAGTGAACAAAGGGCACAGCCATCCACAGACAGTAAGGGTTGCCACAGGAGTGCAAGCTACAGAACTGGCTTCTAGAGCCACTGGGGAGAGAAAACCTGACTTCAGAGAGGAAAAGAATGAGCACACTTCAGATTAATGTTGATCAATGTCAACATAGTAATGTATACCTCACCTGCACCCAAAAAGAATCAGGCTTTATCAAAAAAACAGAAAGATACAAATAACAGTACTATTAAACAGCATAAAAAATTGAAAGTCACATAAGCTAGTAACTATATCAGGCTCTGGCCTTGGAGTGTGGCCACACTTAGGCATTAGATTTAGATAACTGAACAGCAAAGCAGAGTGATGGCTCACTCAGTGCTTAATACATGATAACATGAACCAACATCATCAGAAGAAAATAATTTTTTTCTAAAAGTTCTTTAAGTAAAAATGATGTTACGTATAAATGCTATGTTCCATGCATATGATACTTTGTGTGCAATGCTGCTGTTCTAATGTATACTAAGCATTCCAATCACATATCTAAATGACCTAAAAGTTACACTTGGACAGTCACATTAAGAGTGACTGTATTTTCTTATATGTGCACACACACAAACACACACTCCACAATCTGGAGAAAAGCTGCTAAATGCCTCTCCCAGTACACCCTCCACCCTCTTCACCACCCCCACTCTTCCAGGAAGGAAGGGAAAAGCTCCACAGGATAGCACACTAGTCAAGTTTTTTTTTTTTTTTTTTTTTTTTTTTTGCAAGACTACAATACACAAAAATTTAAATTCAGAAAAGTTTGTAAGATTTTATTAAAGTCAAATACAGATAGATTGACATATCATTTACACAAGAGGCTAACAAGATCCACTACGGTCTCAGGCAAAGTCACTGAACCCTGCAGATCCTTGCACACAACAGACATCCAGGAAAAGGCTCCAGAGTGAATAGCTGAGTAAGGGAGCAGCCACAACAATGACTTCAGAAGAGCGACACTAAGATACCACTGAAGACTCAATGCACACAACTGCAGGTGCCCAAGAGCTTGAGAACCCTCTTCTATCACTGTTCCCAGAAGGTGCAAAGGGAGTGTTCTCCAAGCTGCCACGCAGGACATAAGGAATGGAACAAAGTAATGAACAGGGTGTAGGAAATGGGCTCGAGAGTGGCTATCTCAAGATCAGAAAGAATTCAAATCCCACTGGCACACCCACTAACACCTAGTAAACACAGGCAAACTGTTCCTTCCTCATTCGAGAATGGGCCATGGGGGGGCCTAAAACCAGCAGGGTCTGAAAACTAAAGCAAACAAAAAATGTGGCTGAGCTGGGTATGGCAACCCCTGCTTGTGAGTCCAGCATTCAGAAGGCTGAGGCAGGAGGACTGATCCCCAAGATCAATGCCAAAGTGTTCCACACAGCAAACTCTAGGTTAGCCTGAGCTACAAAACATGACCTGTCTCAAAAAGACAAAATGTTAAAATTTTTGATAAAGTAAAAATGATGAAAATGTGGCTAAGTATGACATAACTCATCTCTGAGAGCGAGAGTGATGCTAGTCTTTTAAAAAGGGAAAGCTGACCCAATCTGACCTTGAGAAGAGGTTATTGTGCACACGTCAACATGCAGAATCCACTGAAGGGTGAGAGAGAGAATCCCAACATTTCCCAGAAATAGGGTAAGTCAGATCTTCAAGGAGACAAGAGAAAAAGTTCACCTGGCCTTTCCCAAAATGCTGGTGAATGAGAGGTAGAAGGGGAAATTATGTTTGGACAGAAAGATGCAAAGAAAAAAAGCAAAGTGATTAAGAAAACAGGGTAACCTGACTCACTGCAGGAGGAAAGAACTGCTTCCTACCATCCAGAGCCCAGGCACACAGTAAGCCACTCCACTCAAGCCTAATTTTGCACAAGCAGTTCTCCTCTGTGGACCTTCATCACCTCACCTTCACAGTCCACATGTGGGGTGCTCTGCTGACAGGGACAACTCCCAAAGGTGGTCAGTGGCTTGGAGGAGGGCAAAGAAGAGCCAGCACCAGAAACAAGATGACTCTCCTGGGTCTATGCCAACATACACAGCAGGTATTCAACTCTTCATTTTTCCAAGGCTCACTAACACCCCTAGAAACAAACAAGCCCCCTAAACTAACAAGAAGCACAGGATGAAAACAGCCTAAAAATGGAAGACACACACAGGAAAATCAGACCAAAAGCTTTCCTTTCTGGCACTGGGTACCATACTAAAAAGCAAAACTAGAGCCAACTGAGGCATCTCCTTACTTGGGAAATCAAGGTGGAGGGCTTCCTTGCTAGGCAAAATGCTTCAAGAGTGCACACACAAATGCATACAAAGCTGAAAGGAGGGTGAGGCTCCACAGTAAGCCTGTTAAAAAGTAAGATTTCACTGCTGAGTGAAAATGTAAGAGACGGGCAGTGAGGCACCCGAGCAAACTCACCAGCCCCAGAGAGAAGAACCTGGAAAAACCCTGTCACCTTCCCAGGAAGTGGCAAGCACTTTCCAAGGTACCTTTTCCTAATTTCACAGCATCTCTTACTTCATTGGTTGAAATACAACAGGGACATACTTGAGGACATCAGTTCCCAGTTCTATCAGGGAGAAGCAGCTTCTTCTCCATTCCTATCATTTTCCCAAAACACAGGAAATCTTTCTCCTACATTGCAGTTCAAAAAAAAAAAAAAAAAATCAAGATAAGAACCTTTACTCCTCACAGAATTGAGCCGAGAATACTGTCCCTAGATTCCAAATGGAAATGTCTGGACACTCATCAGCAAGCACTCCACACAAGGAAGACATGGTGAACATTCTGGGTGGCATTCTGCTTATTCAGTACAATACAAATGACAAATGAAGAAGTGATGAGAAACGGCATTTATCAATGATACTTTTGATTCTTCTAAGTCTGAAGTCACCAATAACACATATGAATATGTATATACACACATTCTTGCATGTTAACGGTTCCCACACACTCTGAACATAGAACTGTCATCTGACCCTCCTAACTTCCTCTGTGCTTATACCTAATGTTATTGCACCCATGCACAAAGTAGTTTGTGTGTGTCAACAATTGTGTACAGCATTACAATTTCTGTGATGCCAAAGAGAACCAGAACAGCAAAAAAAAAAAGAGAGAGAGAGAGAGAGAGAGAGAGCGAGAGCGAGAGCGAGAGAGCGAGAGAGCGAGAGAGCGAGAGAGCGAGAGAGAGAGAGAGAGAGAGAGAGAGAAATTTCCCCTTTGCCTAAAAGGTACAAGATCCAAAGAAATGTTTTGATCCCACTAGAGATATACCAGGGCAAAGGAAGGTTCTGGTACAACAAGGAGCACACAAGCTACCTCTTCTCAAATGGCATGTGGGCGACAAGGGTGTCTACACTCCCTATTCTGGATAGAAAGGCATATGGCTTCTCCTTACCCAGCCAACATGAATACAATTTGAGAAAATTAGAAAAAGTCAAGGTAACAGGCTCACTAAATATGGCTGAATGGGAAACAGAAGCCATAAGGAAGATATGAGTTCTCTCTCTCCAAAAAAAAAAAAAAAAAGGATTGGGAAGTTTATTTCCAAGAAAGATTCAAAGACTTCTTGAGAGTGGGACGCATAAAGTATGGTTCTTACCGCTCAGAAAACAGGCATCAGAACACAAAATTCAAGGGCACGTGACCCTTTTCCCAGTGGGGTAGTGTTAATTGTTGAAGGGTGCCCCTAAGATCCAAGAGTGAACGGGAAGCAATAGATCCTTGTTTTCCTTCACGAAAGGGGTAATTCCTTAGGTCTCTTTTCACTCAAGTGGTAGACACATCGGAAGCCAGCCTGCCTGCCCTACATCTTACTGGGGCGCCCACCCTGGCCCAGACAGGGAACTCCAAGGAGAGAGGCAGAGAGCTGAGGAGAGGAGCATTGGAGCGATCGGTTTTCCCCACCAGAAAGAGGACAACTCGAAGGATATTCAGGAAATGAGCTCACCCTAACCTAGGAAAGTGTGCAGAGAGTGTGGATCTGGAAAAAGTGTCTGCCTTCCTATTTAGAAATGACTTCAGAGCTGCACAGGGCCCCACGAGCCACTGAAGAAGAACATGGGTAGCCCAGGTCCCCTTGTCCTGGCGAAAAAGGGTAAACCCAGCGTGCCGAGGCTTCGCGGCCCCACGAGAGTCCCCGGAAAAGGGGGACAGGCTCACAAGGAACCCTCCGTGCTCAGCGAGGATCGGGGTCACGGAAGGTAAAGGGCAAGACAGCGTGGAGACCCCACCCTCTCGGCAGTGAGGGTGCAAGGGCAAGAGTGGAAGAGCACGCTGTGAGGGGCGGGGAGGCCGCACGAGGCCCCCGGCCCTGCAGGGGGAGGGGTCGCCCGGGGCCTCGGCCGAGGGGCGCTGGGCACGAGGGGGGCCCCCTGGCGGGGACCCGCGCGGGGACACCCCCACGCCGGCGCTAGGAGGCGCCTCGCGGCCCGAGGGGGGATGTGGAGGGGAACGTCCGGCCCTGACGCCGCCACGGCCGCCGGCACTGGTGACCGCGAGACCCCGCGGGCCGGGAAACTTTCCTCCCCGCGGCCCCCTCACGCCCTGGCCGGCGCGGCTGGAATGCCCCGGGCCGGTGATCGGAGGCGCCACGGCTCCTCCTCCTCCTCACTGGGCCCGGCCCCCGCCCCGCGCGCCCCCCGCCCCAGCCTGCCGCCCCCGGGGCTGGGTGCGGGGCGCCGCGCTCGGCCGGCCCGCGAGTCACCTCAGGACTCGGCCGCGCTCCGCCCCCCCCACCCTGCCGGCGCCCTCCCCGCGCCCGCCGCGCCCCCGCGCTCGCGCCCCGCGCCGCCGATGCCCGGGATGTCCGGCGCGGCCCCGGGCCCGCCGCGCCGCCGCCACCCTGACAGCCCCGGACCCTCGCGCTCCGGCTCTCACCTTCCGGCTTGTTTTCGGCAGCCATTTCCCCTCCGCGCGCCACATCCTCCTCCTCCTCGCGACCGGGACCCCGAGCGCGCGCCTCGTACCGCCGCCGCCGCCGGCCCAGCCACCCCGCCGCCGCCGCGCACCCGCCCTGGCCCCGCCCCGCGGCCCACGCACAGCGCCTATTGGGTAGTGCGTCTGTCAGTCACGGCTCCTGCGGCCAATCGGGCCGCACGAGGGGTCTCACTACTCTCCGGGAGGAGCGTCCTATCCACCCAGCCCATTGGCTGATCACCACCGCACCGACTAAAGTGATTGGCCTGGAATCAACGCCCCCTCCCCACCCACTCCCAGGAAAACCCGCCCTCCAGATCTAAACAAAGCTTCCTAGTGGCCAGAGGACGCAAGGACAGCCCAATCAGGACGAGCCTCACACGGAATATTTCCTCGAGGCCGAGACGTAGTGTTTTGATTGGGCGTCACAACAGTGTTTCCCAAGCCGTCCAGACCAATCAAAGGGGGTTCCCGGAACTCAGGAACGGCTGTGGGAAGCCCCGCCCCCCCAGCGTGACCGTCATGAGGAAGGCGCTCGCTCATTGGCGTGCTGGGGCTTTTCCCGCGTGCTCCCGGAGCTGAAGGACGTTCCCGGGGAAGCCGCTGCCGGCGCGTGGGGGTCCCGGTGTCTGTGGAGGACACGCCGGAACTCCGGGATCCCGCAGCCTACAGCCCTGGCGGGGGGCGGCTCTGGGGTGCCGGACGCGAGGTGCCGAGGCGTGCTCCAGCGTCCCCGAACCCTTCGGTCGGGAGTCCGGGCGTCGCTGCCCGACGCGGGGGAGGGGCGCTCCTCCCGGCAGGTCCCGCCCCTCAAATAAGCCCCGCCCCTTCCTGGCTTCGGATCCCCGCCCCCTCGGCCGTCGCTGCGTCCCCACGGCAGCCTTACGCTCCCGCCCGCCTTGCGTTTCTCTGTCCCCTTTTCTAGCGGCTTAAAATACTGGAACTTTATTTTGGTCACGTTGTCCATGTGACCGGCGGAGCCGATGAGTCATAGGTGCCTGTCCCAAGCTGCAGCCGTGGATCCGGGGCTCGGAACGCTCGACCTCGGCTAGCCTAACCAGTCCCTCCCGGGCTCCCTGCACTTCAGCCGGATTCCGGCCGCAGCTCCGCGCAGCTCTCCTGGAAGTAGGGCCACACCGGGTGGATTCGCAAGCCCCGCAGACACAAGCCCGGAACAGGAGAGCTGCAAAGTGCTGCGCCTTCTCCACAGAAATTCAGGGGTTCTGCACGTGGCCAGAAAGGAAAGAGCAAAGGATAGAAGGAGGGAGGAAAAGGGCAGAGTGTAGGAATTCCGCACCTGGACAGAAAAAAAGGGGGTTGGGGAGAGAGGGACTATAGTGCGGGAATTCTGCACGTGCACCCAAGGGAACGCAGTTTAATGAAAAGCAGCCGAGCTCCAGATTTCTCTGTAAACTTGCACGGTTTGATTCCTCAACACTATTTTCCCTCCGTTTGCTGCTAGCAGAAGCACTGAAAAGTCGATCGAGTGTTTTGGCGTTAGGATTGATCGTCAAAGCCAGTCTGTGCCAATCCTCACAACATGTGTTCTTTCTCTGGTGTTCACCGCGGAGAATTGCTTAAGGTTGTTCCAAAAATAAAGATGTCCCAAAAGAATGGTTTGTATTGTATACTCATTCTTCAACAAACTTTAATTTTTATGAGCCTCAAAAAAAAAAAAAAAAAAGGCGAAATTTTAACAACTAGGGTACAGTATTTTATCGATTAACATTCTTAATAGCACCTGTGTTGCATCTGGAAACGCTGGTGGCGGTGTAAATTAGTATAACCCTTTAAAAAAGCAATTTCACGGTATGTATTAAAAGCCATAAAAAAGAAATCTACGTCTTTTGACCTGGGAATCTTGTTTCTGAGAATCTGATCTAAGGAAATAACCTCAAGTGGGGAAGAGCTGGGAGAATGAAGATGCTCTTCCCTGATCACTGTATTTGTTAGAAGAAAAAAGTGAGCGATAGCAGCTGGGGAGGCGGATCAGCAGTTAGAAGCACATACTGCTCTTCCGGAGGACACCAGTCCCGTTCCCAGCACCCACACTGGGCAGATCACTACTGCCAGTGACTCCAGCTCCACAACCATTCGTGTGCACAGTCCTCATATATACACACAGTTAAAAATAAGTTCTTTTTTTTTTTTTTAAGTGCTAATGTTGGCTGTTTTTTGTTTGTTTGTTTTGGTTTTTAGAGAAAGGCTTTGCGCCTTTCCTGAAACACACTTGGTAGCCCAAGCTGGCCTCAAACTCACAGAGATCTGCCTGCCTCTGCCTCCCGAGTGCTGGGATTAAAGGCATGCGCCGCCGCCACCACCACCCCGGCCGCTACTGTTGGCTGTTTTAACAAGTGAATTATGCTTAGCCACACAGTGGAATGTTGCACTAGTCACATGTCAAAATGGACAAACTTACCCATTGCTGGAGGTAAGGTAGATACTCAAAATTCTGGTGTTCTTTTACAAACATAATGGAATGATAGATAATACCACATTTGAAGGCAAAGGAAGTGGCTCAGTTGGGAGAGTGCTTTGCCTAGCATGCATGAAACTAAACTTCCCCAGAACCAAATAAACCAAACATGGTGGTGCAGGCAAAGAACTCCAACACTCATGAGGTGGAGGCAGGAGGGTCAGAGACAAGTCAGGATCACCTAGTCTATCTCAAAAGAGCAACACAGACGGTGAGAACACACACCACATTTCATAAAAGACTGATGCAGGGGTTGGGGATTTAGCTCAGTGGTAGAGCACTTGCCTAGGAAGTGCAAGGCCCTGGGTTTGGTCCTCAGCTCTGGAAAAAAAAAAAAAAAAGACTGATGCAATACATTCAAGAAATGGTGTTTAAGAGGTTCAGAGTATTACTTTACTGTCTCTATTTTCTAAAATATAGCCACAATTAGTTACATTGCTTTTATAATTAAAGTTAAAACCTTAATGAAAACTTGGCATGGAAGCTCATACTTACAATCCCAACACTAGGGAGCTAGAGGCAGGTGACCCTGGGGCTGGAGAGATGGCTGAGCAGTTAAGAGCACTTTTTGCTCTTGCAGAGGACCTGGGTTTGGTTCCCAGCATTCACATGATAGTTCATAACTGTCTACAATCCAATTCTGGGAGATGTATCACCTTCTGGCCTCAAAGGACACTAAGCACAAGTGCACACACAAGCATGCAGACAAAATAACGTAAGTAATGATGATGATGGTGATAGGTTTATGTTAACAACGTGGGCACATACACACACACCTGTGGTACCAGATGCTCAGGAAGCTGAGTCAAGATCACTGGACTCACGGACTCACGGCCATGCTGGCAACACAGTGAAACTCTGCTTAAGAAATAATGATGATAAGGCTAGGCTGTGGTGGCGCACGCCTTTAATCCCGAGCACTCGGAAGACAGAGCCAGGCCGATCTCTGTGAGTTGGAGGCCAGCCTCATCTACAGAGCAAGATCCAGGACAGGCACCAAAGCTACACAGAGAAACCCTGTCTCAAAAACAAAACCAAAAAACAAAACAAATAAAAAGGATGATGATAATAACAACTACATCTTCTGCATGCTATGAACACAAATGCTGGATGAAACCCTGGGATGCAAGAAGCTCACAGGCTCACAACATTAACAACAGCCTGGAACACAGTGTGAACACAGAAGGAAGTAGCCAATGTCCCCTGAATCTCCAGAAAGTGTCACCATCAGCATCAAAACCCTAAGGCCAGGCCAGCATAGAAGGTCTTAAATGAAGCCTAGGGAGGTCCATGGGACATGAGGGTATCCAAGACTTTCAAGGGACCTGTAAGGTCACCTGGGGAGGTACACAGGGGTCTTCGAGACTCTTTCAGGGAACCCACAAGAGCAAAGCTCCTTCGGTCTCATGTTGTGTTGGTCTCTTAAACATGCACAGTGGAGCTCCACAACTGTCACATGGCACATCCTCACAGCAGACTGCATGTAGAAAGGAGAATGCAGCCAAGTCCTGTCATGCTTGATATTAACAAAACTTGCAAAATTATGAGAGAACAATGTGCTCTTGCACATCACCCTTTGTTTTCTTTTGGAAAGTCCAGCTATATCTCATCAAAAAAAAAAAAAAAAAGAACGTCATTTATGTTAACCAATCATGGGTTTGTTATTCTTTATAAGTGAACTGGTGCTTTTTAATTTTTCTTAGTTTTAATTTAGACAATAACATCGAATTCAGCATAAACAAACTCACACAAATCAAAACTCACTGGGGTCCTCAATGATTTTTCAAGTATGTAAAGAAATCATGAAACCAAAGTGTTCAGGGATTCCTGAGCTAGAGAAAGGTTGGAGGGGGGGGGGGGGGTTACTTGAGACAATAACCAAGAGATGGGCTGTGTGTGTGTGTGTGTGTGTGTGTGTGTGTGTGTGCTCACCATGACACACATGTGGAGGTCAGAGGATATCTTGTGGGAGTCAGTTCTCTCCCTCCACTGTATGGACCCTGAGAACTGACCTCTAGTCTCCAGGCTCTGGGGCAAGCACCTTTACTCCTAAGCAATCTCACTGGCCCCTCTACCTCATTTTTTGACACAGGATCTTTCATAAAAGCTGGCACTCACCGATTCAACTGAATCGACTGGCCAGCAAAGCCCACAGTCCTCCTGTCTCCAGTGCTAGGATCACAGACAAGCACCACCATGCTCTACTTTTTCCTACAACAGCTGAGTATCAAACTCAGATCTTTAAAGCTGCACAGCAAGCATTGTACTGGCTTGGCCTTCTCGCCAGCCCTGAGGTGGGAATTTTAAGTACAGAAAGTGGTCTGAGACCTGACCTATGGAATGAGAAAGCTGTTATGATTTTGAGGTGAATCATTTGTTCCATCTGCTCAGTATTTACTGAAAGGGAACCAGGACTACCAGACCATTTAAGGCAGCTTTGTTTTCCTTTTAGCAATTAAAACACAGAACAACATTAACATTAGTCGCCAGGGTGCAGGTAAAGTTATTTAAACAGTAGCTGTGGTTGTGAAACTTTCCACCTCATCCTTGAGTAAAACACTCTAACTGCCCTTCTCTCCAGAGCCTGGAAGTTCCATCTTACTTAGTAGGCGTGTATCTCAGATGCTATTTTGACAACCAATCCTGTTTTTTTCTAGACGTCCGTTTCATCCCCAGCTCCTCTTCCTCTCCTTCTCATACTGTTGGTGTGATAGTCTGGACGGTTTTTAAGGAAAAGTGGAAAAGAACTCTCAAGAGTGGGAGGGGCTCTGAGTGAGGAACATTCAGGCAGGGTCTCTTGTAGCCCAGGCTAACCTCAAATTCACTGTGTAGTTGAGGCTGGCTTTGAACTCATGATTCTCCTTCCTCCACCTCCCATGCACTAGGATGACAAGCTCAGGCCATGCCACTGCACTGGCTGAGTTTCAGAAAACCAAGATTTGCACCTCTGCTTTCAGACCCAGGGAGAGAGCGGCTGAGTCCCTAAAAGGCTACAGAGCAAGGGCTGAGAGGCAGTAATGATTTAGGAAGGGGACATTAGCATCTGCACAGCCTCCTCACACTTCCATTGTCTGAGAGTGGGGTGGTTCCTGGCAGTTGACAGAGATGTAACTGTCATTTTTTGTGAGTAACCCCAGACCACCCCTGGTGTCCAGTAAGTCCTTCAGAGGGGTCCTAAGATGCATCCAATGCTTCCAAATGCGGCTCGTTCCTATATTCTGTTTTCCAAAGCAAAGTCACTTAATGCTACAAGAAAAGCACCTGCCAAAAGCCCTGCATGGAGGCTCATGCCTGTTATTCCAGCACCTCCAAGGCTGAGACTGGAGAATCAACACAAGTTGGAAGTCAGCTGGGATTACACCCTGAGACTCTGCAAGACAAACAAACCAAAAATCACCTTCCAGGCACCTGGGATACAGTGGGAGTGGTGGCAAACACCTGCAAAACAGAAGGCAGAGGCAGACACAGGAGGATCACAAGTCCAAGGCCAACCTGAGCTGGGGAGACCCTCTCCCAAAGAGCAAAACAAGGGGCTGGGAGGTCACTCCATTGGAAAAATGTTTTCCACAAAAGTGTGAAAGGCCAGCATCCAATAAAAACTCAACATGGATGGTAATGTGCCTATAATCACAGCATCAGGGAGGCAGAGACAGGCAGATCAATGAGGCTTACTGAGGCTAGCCAGCCTAGCCCCAGAGCACCACCCCCACCCCCGGAGATCCTTTCTCAAAAAGGAAGGTGGACAGCTCCCAAAGAAAGAGGTTGATGTCTAGCCTCCAGGAGTATATGCACACATGAGCATGTGCATCCACACACAAAAACAGCCAAAGAAAACTGAAATACAAGCCTCTGGTGTGCCAGCATTGTCCTGTTGGGTGGCCATGGAGGCTTGTCCATGAGACACGCACTTCTACAGGAGCAAATAAGAATGGTGTGGGCCCAGGGTATCTTATTGTCTCTAGCCTTCTGATGTTCTTATCTGTTTTATTTTGGATTTCCATTTGTGTTTGGTTGGGAGGAGGGGGGTGTTAAATGTGTGAGTTTTCTTGTAGGGAGAGGGAGAGAGGATGAGAGAATGTGGTTCTTCATGCTCTCTTGCAAGCATATGGAGGCCAGGTGTCTTCCCTCACACACCTTTCTTTCCCTCCCTCCCTCCCACCCCACCCCCTCTCTCTGCCTATTGCCTTCAGGCAGGCTCTTTCCCGGAGCTTGCTGTTTCAGCCAGGCTGGCTGGCCAGTGTGCTTTGGAATCCTGTCTCTGCCTCTCAGTGCTAGGATTGCAGGCATGTACAGCCCTATATAGATCTTTACATGAATGCTGGAGATTCAAAAGAAAGGCCCTCATGGTTGTACACTGAGACATGTTCTCAGCCCGAACCTTTCCATTTTCAAACAAGGAGAACAATTTATTTTCTTTAAATATTAAGCCACGGGATATCATGAAGCCATCTTTAAAACAGAGGTAAACCAGTGTCTACCAACTGAAAGTTCTCCAGCTCTAACGATTAACTGGAAAAACAATGGGCCTGGTGTATACTGATCTCACTATTCTCATGTATATACAGATAGTTCTGTGAGGACAGAAAGAGTTCCCAAACAACAACCAAGGGTCTAGGGCTGGTTCAGTGCTTAAGAACACTCACTACTCTTGCAGGAAACCCAGATTCATCCACATGGTGGCTCATAGGCATCTGTTACTCCAGTTCTAGGGGATCTAGTGCCTTCTTCTGACCCCCTTGGGCACCAGGCATGCATGTGCATATACATACATACATACATACATACATACATACATACATACAAACATACATATGTACATTCATACCTACATACATACAAGCAAACACTCATACACATAAAAGTAAATAAATATAAAAACAACAAAGAATGTATTCCCTACAGTTACCTTTGAAAAGTGGATCAGCAATAAGCTGAGGGCCCTTTGTTTGATAGGGTTTAAATTTATTTACCATGTGCATCCATGTTTAGGAGCACTTATGACATATCAGATATCAGTTTCATATGCTTGGGGACTCAACAAAACATGTTAAAAATGCCTGCCCTGCTGGAGGGGATGTTGAAAGGTAGTTAATAAACATGTGATACGTGGTTGAAGGTAGCAATTGAAGGATACTAAGTGCTTTGAAGAAAAATAATGAGAAAGTTTAGTTTTGCATTGTTTGCTTTGTTTTGGGTTTTTTGTTTTTGTTTTGGAGAAAGTGGGTCATAGAAGTTCAGAGTCCCATAGGAAACAAGAACAGCAGTTATGGGGTGGTTGGGATGATGCTTTAGACAGAGGAACCAGCAACTTCAAAAGCTTCAGGGCATTTATGTATTTATAAGACCCACAGTGAGGCCTTGTGAAAAGAGAGCTGGGATGTGGAACCAGGGAGCAAGCTGAAACCAGGCCAAAGAACCACCTCTCTACAGAGATATTGGATTTTATTCTGAAGGTCCTAGGAAGCCAGCAGGGAGTAGGTCTAGAGCTCAGAGTATTATCTTACCCATGCTTTTGAAGGATCCTTTTCCAGCCAAATGGAGACTGCACCTCCTTGCCAGACACAAAAACCAGGTAGGAAATGATGGCAGACCTCAGACTGGGAGGTGGCATCCACAGGGGGTATCATGTTCCCACAGCTGTGCTCACAAGCTTACCTTCATGTCTGAAAACAACATAAGTGTGTTCAGTTACAAATCTGGAAACCAGATTCCAAAGTCAGTGTCACTGGACAAAAGAATCACAATGTTGGCAGCCCCACAGGGCCACACTCTTTCTGAAGACTCTATGAAGGATCCTTCCTGGCCTCTTCCAATACCTGGTGTGGGGTGACCACATCCATCTTCTCTTGGTCTAGCCTCTTCAGCTCTCTCTCTCTGGACTGTCTTTACATTGCCCCTTCCCTTCTGTTTGTGCCAACTCTACCATCATTTTTCTTTTTAGACAGGTCTTGTGTAGCCTAGGTTGGTCTCTGTGCACCATTAAGCCCATTTTTATTCGATGCTGGGGATCGACCAAGAGCTTTGTCATGTTAGGCAGGTACTGTACCAACTGAGCTACACTGAGGGCCCATCAAGATAATTCAGACAACTCCATCTCAAGAGCATTCGTCACTTCTACAAAGAGCCATTCTCCAAAATAAACAGCATTCACAGGTCCCAGGGAGTGAGAGTTGACACCTTTGATCACCGTTCCCAGATTTTCCACATCAGGAGACAGTATTCAGTAAAGAACCAGAAAGAAAAGTCTTTAAGTGTTGTGGATTCTGTGCTTTCTGCTGCCAACAGCTCAACTCTGCCATTGTACCACAAAAGCAATGCCAAGCAATGAGTTCATGAATGGGCAGACCTATGTTTCAATAAAACTTTATTTACAGAGACAGGTGGCAGAAAGTAAGCCAGGGAAGAGGAAAGAGGCCTTACCTTGAGGATGTATGCTGAAGGTAGATGCCTTGAGTTTTGCTGAAGAATTAACTTCAGGTAAACTAGAAATGTGGGCTGGAGAGATGGCTCAGTAGTTAAGAGCACTTGCTGCTCTTGCAGAGGTCCTAGATTCAGTTCACAGCACCCACATCTTCTGTACTCTGAGGGCACTAGCACATATGTGGTGTGGTGCATATACATACAACAGACATGCCCATACATATAACATTTTTTCAGCCTTTTATTATTTAATGTGTATGAGTGTTTTGTGTGTAGGTGTGTGTGTGCAACATGTATGTGCCTGGTACCTTCAGATGTCAGAAGAGGGTATCAGATCCCCTGGGACTGAAGTTACAGATGGTTGTGAACCACTATTAGATGCTGGGAAAATCCTAGGTCCTCTGAAAGAGCAACAAGTATTCTTAACCATTAGCAAACTCTCCAGCCCCACATAAAAAAAAAAAAATTAAAATAATTAGAAATGCTTTTATCCAAGGCTTGGCTCTTGGAATTTGGGTTGTTTTGTTTTGCTGTTTTTTCAGATGGTTGTTCAGTTGGTTTTAAGAAGGGCCTCACTATGGAGCCTTGGTTAGCCTGGAACTCACTATAAGCATACACCAGGCTGGCCTCAAATTCACACAGGTCTACCTACTTCAGCCTCCCAAGTGCTGGGATTAAAAGCATGCATGACCACACCAGGCTTTATTTTTGTTTTTCTGACAGGAAATGTCACATAGCCCAGGCTGACCTTGAACTCTGTAGGCAGCTGAGGATGACTTTGAACTCCTGATCCTGCTTCCATCTCCTTAGTGCTGAGATGTCAGGTCTGTTCTACCATGCTGGTCTCAACATTTGGGAATTGTGTCTGAGCAAAATAGTTACCAGTGTGGCATTTAATGCCAGGGGGTAAGGGATTAAGTGAGGGTGGAGATCCAGAATTCAGCTTGGGATGTGCTGTTCATTCCAAATGCCTGTCAGATGCTCAGGCGGAGATATCAGAAAGCTAACGGAATATGTGCGTCTGGCATACAGGGGAGGTGAGGTGTGGCTGGAGACACAAAGTAAGCAGCAACCAGCCTTCAATGGCACAACCCAGGAGGCCAGACAAGCTTTCCTCGAGGAGGTGGAGTGCACATTCGTGCATCACACCTTTCAGCAAGACAGAAACCACGATTCTCTTGCCAAGACAAGGTGAAGATGTGTCGAGAGTTTCCTTCAGCGTTTTAATCAATGAGAGAAGCTGAATGATGTGCAGGCTGACTCAGAGAATTCACAGGACAGAGGCAGATGCAGCCAAGCAAGGATGCTTGCTAAGATATGTGAGACCACTTAGTGATGCATAGGGCAACAACTGTTATGTTTGGGATTGTTTCCTACACAGGAAAACAATCATTTGTATATGTGGTGTTCTAGTTGGCTTTCTGTTGTTAAAACACCATGACCAAAAGCAATTTGGGGAGGAGAGGGTTTGTTTGGCTCACAGGTCACAGTCCATTATGAAGAGGAAGTCAAGGCAGGGACTCAAGGCAGGGTGGATGTTCACTGCCTTGCTCCTGCTTTACTACCTTCTTACACAACCCAGTACCACTTGCCTAGGGATAGCACTGCCCGTAGTGGTCTGGGCCCTCCCACACCCACTAGCAATAATGAAAATGCCGCACAGACTTGCTTATAGGCCAATTTGATCTGGGCAGTTCTTCAGTCAAGGTTCCATCTTCACAGACGACTCCAGATTGTGTCGGGTTGACAGGCAAAGCCATCTGACATGTGGACAAAAGCTGCATTGCCTCATTTCCTGTTTCTACCTTGTCTGTAAAACAGCAGTTAAAAGTGACCCCCCAATAGAACAATATGCCCCAAACCAGAGACTACATTTGGTATAGTAACCTCTTGCTCATTCCCAAATTTCAGCCACGTTTGCCCTACACTACCATTCAACAGCAATTAAGTATCTATCAAGTCATTGGCATTGCTCTGTACCACTAGAACACAACAGTGCCAGCGTGGTGCCACACATCTCCAATCCCAGCACTTAGAAGGCTGAGGTGGGAAGATCCTGAGTTCAAAGACAACCTGTGCTACATAGCAATACCCTTAACAGAGAGGCAGCTTAAAAAAGTACGTCATTAAACAGAAGACATATCTCTGCTCTCTCTGCTTCTGCTATGCTATAAGACCAATATACACAATAAGAGTAGACTCTATAGTCTATATGAGGCACTCCATAGTCTATGTGAGACACTCCATAGTCTATGTGAGATACTCCATAGTCTATGTGAGACAATCCATAGTCTATGTGAGACACTCCATAGTCTATGTGAGACAATCCATAGTCTATGTGAGACAATCTATAGTCCATATAAGGCATCCATAGTCTATGTGAGACACTCTATAGTGTATATAAGGCACTCCATAGTCTATGTGAGACACTCTATAGTGTATATAAGGCACTCCATAGTCTATGTGAGACACTCTATAGTGTATATAAGGCACTCCACAGTCTATGTGAGACACTCTATAGTGTATATAAGGCACTCTATAGTCTATGTGAGACACTCTATAGTCTATATAAGGCACTCTATAGTCTATGTGAGACAACCCATAGTCTATATAAGGCACTCTATAGTCTATGTGAGACAACCCATAGTCTATATAAGGCACTCCACAGTCTATGTGAGACACTCTATAGTGTATATAAGGCACTCCATAGTCTATGTGAGACACTCTATAGTGTATATAAGGCACTCCATAGTCTATGTGAGACACTCTATAGTGTATATAAGGCACTCCACAGTCTATGTGAGACACTCTATAGTCTATATAAGGCACTCTATAGTCTATGTGAGACACTCTATAGTCTATATAAGGCACTCTATAGTCTATGTGAGACAACCCATAGTCTATATAAGGCACTCTATAGTCTATGTGAGACAACCCATAGTCTATATAAGGCACTCCACAGTCTATGTGAGACACTCTATAGTGTATATAAGGCACTCTATAGTCTATGTGAGACACTCTATAGTGTATATAAGGTACTCCATAGTCTATGTGAGACACTCTATAGTATATATAAGGCACTCTATAGTCTATGTGAGACAACCCATAGTCTATATAAGGCACTCTATAGTCTATGTGAGACAACCCATAGTCTATATAAGGCACTCTATAGTCTATGTGAGACAACCCATAGTCTATATAAAGTACTCTATAGTCTATGTGAGACACTCTATAGTGTATATAAGGCACTCTATAGTCTATGTGAGACAATCTATAGTCCATATAAGGCAGCCATAGTCTATGTGAGACACTCTGTAGTGTATATAAGGCACTCCATAGTCTATGTGAGACACTCTATAGTGTATATAAGGCACTCTATAGTCTATGTGAGACACTCTATAGTGTATATAAGGCACTCCATAGTCTATGTGAGACACTCTATAGTGTACATAAGGCAGCCATAGTCTATGTGAGACACTCTATAGTGTACATAAGGCACTCTATAGTCTATGTGAGACACTCTATAGTGTATATAAGGCAGCCATAGTCTATGTGAGACACTCTATAGTGTATATAAGGCAGCCATAGTCTATGTGAGACACTCTATAGTGTATATAAGGCAGCCACAGTCTATGTGAGACACTCTATAGTGTACATAAGGCAGCCATAGTCTATGTGAGACACTCTATAGTGTATATAAGGCAGCCATAGTCTATGTGAGACACTCTATAGTGTATATAAGGCACTCCACAGTCTATGTGAGACACTCTATAGTGTATATAAGGCACTCTATAGTCTATGTGAGACACTCTATAGTGTATATAAGGCAGCCATAGTCTATGTGAGACACTCTATAGTGTATATAAGGCACTCTATAGTCTATGTGAGACACTCTATAGTGTATATAAGGCAGCCATAGTCTATGTGAGACACTCTATAGTGTATATAAGGCACTCTATAGTCTATGTGAGACACTCTATAGTATAATAAGGCAGCCATAGTCTATGAGACACTCTATAGTGTATATAAGGCAGCCATAGTCTATGTGAGACACTCTATAGTGTATATAAGGCACTCTATAGTCTATGTGAGACACTCTATAGTGTATATAAGGCACTCCATAGTCTATGTGAGACACTCTATAGTGTATATAAGGCACTCTATAGTCTATGTGAGACACTCTATAGTGTAAATAAGGCAGCCATAGTCTATGTGAGACACTCTTATAGTGTATATAAGGCACTCTATAGTCTATGTGAGACACTCTATAGTGTATATAAGGCACTCTGTAGTCTATGTGAGACACTCTATAGTGTATATAAGGCACTCCATAGTCTATGTGAGACACTCTATAGTGTATATAAGGCACTCATAGTCTATGTGAGACACTCTATAGTGTTATAAGGCAGCCATAGTCTATGTGAGACACTCTATAGTGTATATAAGGCACTCTATAGTCTATGTGAGACACTCTATAGTATATATAAGGCACTCTATAGTCTATGTGAGACACTCTATAGTGTATATAAGGCACTCTATAGTCTATGTGAGACACTCTATAGTGTATATAAGGCAGCCATAGTCTATGTGAGACACTCTATAGTGTATATAAGGCAGCCATAGTCTATGTGAGACACTCTATAGTGTATATAAGGCAGCCATAGTCTATGTGAGACACTCTATAGTGTATATAAGGCACTCCATAGTCTATGTGAGACACTCTATAGTGTACATAAGGCAGCCATAGTCTATGTGAGACACTCTATAGTGTATATAAGGCAGCCATAGTCTATGTGAGACACTCTATAGTGTATATAAGGCAGCCATAGTCTATGTGAGACACTCTATAGTGTATATAAGGCAGCCATAGTCTATGTGAGACACTCTATAGTGTATATAAGGCAGCCATAGTCTATGTGAGACACTCTATAGTGTATATAAGGCAGCCATAGTCTATGTGAGACACTCTATAGTGTATATAAGGCACTCTATAGTCTATGTGAGACACTCTATAGTGTATATAAGGCACTCTATAGTCTATGTGAGACACTCTATAGTGTATATAAGGCACTCCATAGTCTATGTGAGACACTCTATAGTGTATATAAGGCACTCTATAGTCTATGTGAGACACTCTATAGTGTACATAAGGCAGCCATAGTCTATGTGAGACACTCTATAGTGTACATAAGGCAGCCATAGTCTATGTGAGACACTCTATAGTGTATATAAGGCAGCCATAGTCTATGTGAGACACTCTATAGTGTATATAAGGCACTCTATAGTCTATGTGAGACACTCTATAGTGTATATAAGGCAGCCATAGTCTATGTGAGACACTCTATAGTGTACATAAGGCAGCCATAGTCTATGTGAGACACTCTATAGTGTATATAAGGCAGCCATAGTCTATGTGAGACACTCTATAGTGTACATAAGGCAGCCATAGTCTATCTGAGAAGGCTGAGAGGAGAAAAACAAGAACAAAAATGGCAGGTAAAATCACCAAGAGAGTTGGGTGTGGTGCACATGCCTTTAATTCCAGGGCTCAGAACGCAGAAGCAGGAGGCTCTCTGTGAGTTCGAGGCCAGCCTGGTCTAGATAGTGAGTCCTAGGACAGCCGAGACTATAGAGAGAGACCTTGTCTCAAAAAACCAAAAGCAAACAAACAAACAAAAAACCAACAGAGTGCCAGTTCTGGAGCTGGGAGGGTGGCTCAGCAGGTGAAGTGCCTATGACAAGTGGGAGGAGCAGAGCTCAGGACCCCAGCATACACAGAAGTGCCAGGTAGCAGTGGCAACCTGCCTGTAGTCCCAGCACCTAGGAGGCAGAGACAGGAGAGCCCTGGAGCAAGCCAGTGCTTACACAAGCTGAATCAGGTTGTTATGATCTCTGGTGAGAGGCCCCGCCTCAGTGACAAAGATGGAGAGCCAGAGAGGAAGACACCCAATATCAATTTCCATGGGCTCGCACACCCACGTGTGCCCACACACATTTAAAAATTGCATACACATGTGAATACCGCACATATACACAGAAAGAGCACAGTCTCATTATAAAGAGAAATGACTAGTGTAGCCATGATTAAGAAAATTGCATCTTAGCCAGGCAGTGGTGGCACAAGCCTTCAATTCCAGAGGCAAAGGCAGACGGATCTCTTGAGTTCAAGGTCAGTCTGGTCTACAGAGCTAGTTCCAGAACAGCCAGGACTGTTACACAGAGAAACCCTGTCTCAGAAAAAAAGAAAGAAAAATAAATTGGTATCTTATAACATATATACCTACCTAGAAATAACACCTAGTACTTCTTAAATACATACACTTTTTAATAATTTTTATTTAAAAAAATAAATTTACATTTGAGCACAGACTCAAAGGAGGCAAGAGAATTAGTCATAAAGATTTCTAAGAGAAGACTGCTTAATACATTAAAGGAGTTTAGAAGGGGTTAAATTTTTTAACAGCAAAAGGAGAGAAACATCAGCAAAAAAAAAAAAAAAAAAAATCAGATTCTCAGAGGAAGTCAAAACAGTTTGTTTTTGTGGCAGCGCCGCCGTGTTCTTTCAAGTTCTTAGCACACGGTGAGCGTGGGTATGGAATCAGAAGGGTAATTACGACGCCCCTAATCTTTTCACCCTCTAGAATGAAAGCCGACGCTCCTTTTTCATTAGCAGAGGCTCCCATCTGCCTTGCTACGCCACCCACAAAGAATCAGACCACGTGCGCAACAATGCTAAAAGGGAAAATTAAAATTTCAGTAGTAAATAGCAATTCAAAAATAGGTTTCTTCAGAGAGAATTCGCTTGTGAATGGAAGCATGCTCCAAGTAGACCTGGAACTCCACGCAGATTTGCAGAGCTCCCCCTCTGTAAACACGGGGAAAATGGAGTTTTATTTCTCTGCTCTTGATCTGTGAGGGCAGAGAGCAGGCTGAGACTGTTTCCTCTTAGTCCACACTGTGTGAAGCCCAGCCTTACAACTTGGGCAAAGAGCCCTCGAAGCCCAGTTTTCTCCAGTGACAAAGGATCTTTCTTTTGCATCTTGTCAGACATAATCACCTGCAGATAAAGTCATTTGCTCTTTTGCCTTGGGTGGGGTGATTTCTTTTTGCCCAACAACTAACATTTCCTAGGACAGGCTAGGATTAATCAGCCAGTTTCTGAGATGTTTCAGAACAACCTGGACTGGGCATTAGAAACAATGATATCAACCAACCACCTCAGAACGAAACACCTCCTGCTGAATGATGAGGGGTGAGGGGACCACGTGTAGATCACTTTAGAAACCAGTTTGGGCCTCAGGAGAGGATGCAGTGGGTAACAGTGCACGTTGTGCAAGTGTAAGGACCTGAGTTCGACCCCCAGCACACACATAAAAGCTGGTGCCACACTGCACGCATACAACCCAAATGCTGGTGTGCGTAGGTACAGGGGGAGGGGTGATAGAACAGGAGGATCCCTGGGGCTTGCCTGCCAGCCAGACTAGCTAAAATTAGCAAGCCTAGAAGTTCAGTGAGTGACCCTGCCTCAAAACATAAGGTAGAGGCCGGGCAGTGGTGCAGTACACCTTTAATCCCAGCACCCAGGAGGCAGAGGCAGGCAGATCTCTGTGAGTTCAAGGCCAGTGTGGTCTACAGAGCGAGTTCCAGGACAGCCAGGACTGTTACACAGAGAAACCCTGTCTCAAAAAACCAAAAACAATTACATAAATGAGGTGGAGAGCAGTCAAGGAGGACACCCAGTGTCGACTTCTATCCTCTCCATACATGCACACACATGTGCTTAAACATGACCATGCATGCACATATGAATAGTTTGGCGAATTTCACTAAATACATTTGGAATCTTCTGAGTCTGGATTCTTCAGACTCAGAAGACTCTTTCATGTATCCTAATCAGAAGTGGTTGATGACAGTGTCTTCCAGAAATAGTTGTTTGCCTCTTCCCTGTGAGCCCAGACTGTTCTGTGTGAGTACAACTCATTATCTTCTACCAGGCATCCCTCAGGTTTCCTAAACACTTACCTGCACAGCTGTAGCCCACTCTTTGTTTGCCTTCTGGTGACTGCGGGCCTTGAGTGTCAGTTCTCATCCACTCAGTAACTCAGGTGTCCCCAAACACCGTGTTCTTTCCACCAGGGTGGCGTTTCAATTGGCCACTTCTGCATAGTCGAGTTCAATCAGCCTGTGTAAAAAGAAGGAAGGAAGAAGAGGAGGAAGAGAAGGAGGAGGAGGAAGAGGAAAAGGAGGAGAGGAAGGAGGAGGAAGAGGAGGAGAAGAAAGCTACTTGCCCTTCTTATATGTCTGGAAATTCAAGAGCCTAAGGCAGAGATAGTCCCTAGTGACACACAGGAGCTGCAGGCTGGAACCTGCTAAGACTTTCAGACAGGCTGGCCAGGGCACTAGAACAAATGTCAAGGGATATTTGCTGCAAAGAGGCTCCAAAAATAATGTAAAATTGTTCTGTCCTTTTAAAAATGGAAAATGCCTTGGCAGGGTGATGTATTGTTTGCCTGGCTGCATTTTCTCTCTGTCTCCGTCAAGGCTTGAAAAGTGCTGGTAGGTCTGCCTCCTCAAGCAGAGCTCAGTGTAACTGGACCACATCTAATGCCTGTGCCATGCAAATGAAGATTGAGACTCTTGTCTCCTTTGAGATGTGTGACTAAATGCTAAGAGGGGATGTCTTCCTCTCGATCCTCTGGTGGGTAGAGGCTCTTTAAAAATACCTGTTGGCACTCCCTCTTCCCACTGACAATAGATGTGACTCTTGTGCTGAGGAGGCTGGGAAGGCTGTGATGAATGTCTCTCCCTGAGAAGAACGCTCTTTCTGTGTTTGCCACAGTGGGCAAAGTTCTGGAGGGAATTAAGGAGCGTGAAAGGCACGTTAGCGGTGGGTATCTGCAGTGAGCCACACAGGCTTGCCTGGAAGGCTCCAGAGAGTACATTCCTAGGGCAGAGCTGGCCATGCAGGTGAGTTAGAGCTGGGATTCTCAGTAAGGCTCCCTTCTAGCTCTTTCCATCACCCAGTAGTGGACAGAGTCTGGGGAAGCTAGGGGTGGGAATGGCTGAATGGAAGAGGCTAGCCCTTGCACACGCTGACCTGTTCAGTCTTACCCCTCGCTCTCCCTGCCAAGAGGCAGAATAATCCAAATGGTTCTGGGAGAATCTGAGCACTTCTCTGTATTGAGGAAGTCTGTGGAAGCACACATGCAGGAAATCAATAGCTCTGAGCGCCATCAGAGCTTTGAGCCTCCAAATTGGCTGTGCTGGGTGCTGGGAGCCACACTCATAATGAAGGGAAGCATGCTGACAGTCCCAGTCTTGACTCCTCCTCCAGTACCCCTATTTAACAAGGCACTCTGCAAGAAGACTCTGTTTAAAAGCAGGAAAAACAATCTATAAATTCTGTTTCATGCCATTAATTAATTTTTAATGTCTTTCCCATCTCCTCTTTTTCTGGTGAATATTTGTACATCTCACTCAGAGAGGACATGAGGGTACAGCTCAGTTTGAAGATGGGACATGAGACAATACTTCCATGTTGTGAGACTTTTCCTGAGGAGACACAACACAAACATCAATTCACCCCAGAAAGGGATCAAGGGCAGACCAAATGGAGATTCTACGAAAGGCTGACCTGCACAGGAATATGGGTGGGTGAGGGGTCACTTACAGGAGCACAGATGACCCAGAGGCAGCGGCATCACCCACCCCAACACAGGACAACTTAGAGGCAGCTAGGCTGGTCTGGTTGGAGAACCTCTGCTTCTTCTCTTCTCACAACCATTGCTTAGCCCTGGGGAGGGACCTTGTGGATCTGTTAAGTTCTCCTGGTAAGTCTCTTGAGCCTCCTCCTTGCTCCCTTCAGAAAGGAATATTTCAATTCCGAGGAAGTTGCTCCACAACACTGCCTGATAAAAGAATGGTTGTCACCACTGTGTGCTTGGGCTGATTCAGGACACGACAGTGTGCAAGAATGATTGAATGAATACACGCATGACACGGACTCCCAGTCCAACAATATGCAAAGAACTCAGTGTACTGTGGGGGCAGGAAATCCATGTAGAAGGTCGCCATCTAAGGTCACCCTTAGATGGATATATCTGTTTGTTCTGGCTGCCATCCAGAACACCACAGACTGAGTGCCTCAACAGAAATTTGTTCCCACTTCCTGAAGACTGGAAATTAAAGATCGGTGTATCAGCACTTATGTTTTCTTCTGAGCCCTCCCCTGCTGTGGATATTGTTCTGTATAAATAAGGTGCTGATTGGCCAGTAGCCAGGCAGGAAGTATAGGCAGGACAAGCAGAGAAGAGAATTCTGGGAACAGGAAGGCTGAGTCAGGAGACACTGCCAGCCTCTACCATGAGTACCAACATGTAAGATACTGGTAAGCCACAAGCCATGTGGCAAGGTATAGATTTATAGAAATGGGTTAATTTAAGATGTAAGAACTAGATAGCTAGAACTAGATTAGGCCAAACAGTTTAAATAATATAAGGAGCTTGGAGGGATCTGGAGAGAAACTCTCCAGCTACACTCCCCATCTCCAAAGATTTGTTTATTTTATTTTACATGCTATGAGTGTTTTGCCTGTGTGTATATATGTGCACCACATTCATGCATTCCTGGTGCTCATGGAGGTCAGAAGAAGGTGTCAGATCCCCTAGAATTTGAGTTACAGATGGTTGTGAGCCAACATTTGGGCACTGAGAATCGAACCAAGGTCCTCTCTAAGAGCAACAAGTACTCTTAACCACTCAGCCATCCCTCCAGCCCTGCAGTCTCTCTTATGGGGTGGCAAATGACTGCCTGTTAGCTATGCCCATTTAGGTAACCTACCTCTGCATACATTCATGTACCTCTTCTTTCTTATTGGGGCACAGATGAGATGGAAAAGGACCCAACCAAAAGGTTCCATTTAACCTCAATGTTTTTTCCTTTCAAAACCCAGCGTCCAAATACAATCCATCCTGAGACTCTGGAGATTAGGATGAACCTCAAGGCATGTGTTTCAGCCTGTAACAGATGTAGATTGTTCCCCCACTAACTTCAGTATTGTGCTAGTTTGGGGGATAAAACAATATTGGTGCCATTTCCTGTCACATGAGGGAAGCCTGCACTTTCCAGGTCTTTCCTCCCACACTGGCCAAATGAAGAATGCCTACGTCCTTTCATGTAAACCCTGCCACAAGCAGCTTCTTCTCCCCGCTCTTCTCCCCTCCTCTTTCTCCCCACACCATATCTTGGATAATTTCATACACTGATGCGATGTTTCTTGATCATATCCATTTCCAACCTATTCCTCCCATGATCCCTAACATGTCTCCTTCCTGCCTTCTTTTTCTGTCTCCTCAGAGGCAAACAATTGTCAGGCATCTCATCTGTAAGGGCTAATAATCCCTACCCTGCTGTCCCCCCAGCATCCCTGGGATACCCCACAGATGGTATGCCCATGCTTCCTAAAAGGCTTTATTCAGTCAGATCCTGCACATCCTTATCCAGGATCTAGCCAGGTAAATCCTCACCCCACATCAAAGAAACTTCTCTTTGCTATAGATAGAGACCATTACAGAAAACCACAATGAATCAAAATGTGGGGTCGCGGAGCCTAGTCCCAGTGGGTGCATCTAAAACCCAACTCTGGAAGCTAAGACTCAGGGATCATGGTGGAAGAGAGAGCAGGATTGTGAGAACCAGAGGACCAGGGAGTTGTCCAAAGTTACACCCATGATGTCTCATCAATATGGCTGCCTAACTTTGACCTGAACAAAGACACCAACAGATACACAATACAGACGGGAAATCTCATGAGGCCTCGACTCTAAACAAAGAACTATAGGCCATTACTGAGTGCTGAGTGAGGGAGAAACAGTCTTCCCCAGGGAAGAGACCACCAAATAGTTATCCAATACCAAACTGTCAGCCCTAAAAATATATACATACAAGTAACATTATACAGACTGAGCAGGTTGTATTTTGGTATTTAGGAATATATATATATATAACGAAAAAGAAGCCATGAATTTGAAAGAGAAACAATGGGATTGTTTGGAGAGAGGGAGTAAAGGGAAAATGATGTAGTTACATCATCCCAAACCTTTTCCTTTTTCTTTTAAAGGGGTATTTCTGTCTACAGGGGCCAAGTCTCAGGGTAAGCGAGGCACACTTGCCTAAAGCACCTGTTTTTAAAAATGATTTTATATTATGATTGACACAAATGCATTAGGAAGCAGAGTGGGAGGTTGGCATAACATGCAAACATCTGGAGGCTCTCCAGCCACCCTGCCCTTGCTGCAGTCCATGTACCTCTGCCATCCCAAGCACTCAGGCAGACTGCACACACAGAAGATGTACAAGGCTGCTCCCCGTGACTGACGGCAAACAATTGCCAAGACATACGGCAACATGGAAAAACCCAGGTGCAAAAGAACTAGATGCAGCCTTTTTTTTTTTTTTTTTTTTTTTTTTTTTTTTAGCAGAGGGAAGTCAGGATGCTGGCTCACACCTGTAATCCCAGTTCTCAGGAAGCTGAGGCAAGAGGATTGAGAGGCCCAGGCCAGCCTGGGCTACATAGTCAGATCTTGCCTCAAAACATCAAGAAAAGAAAAGTAAGGGAGATTTATAAATGCCTCTGGATTAAAGTCCTGGAAGGCCAGAGACAGGAATAAGAGAGAGGCCTCTTGCTAAACACCTCCTCCCACTAACCCCCAAACACACACACACACACACACACACACACACACACACACACACACTATTCTCTTTTAGTGTACATGCAATTACCTCTTTCTTTTTTAGTATATCATTTTAAAAAGCAGCAGTCCTGTTTTTAAAATTAATTATCATTATCGAAGGATGGTTTTCTTCTGAAGAAAAATGAAAGATAAGAAAAACACAGACTATTAGCTGATATTAAGTATTTTGGGCAATCATGCACAGTAATTGAGCGATCCTGAAACTGGAAGTTTAATTTTCCTTTATGTTCAGCCTCTGAAAATTGTTTCTCTGATATTTCTACCCGTGTGCAAAGGAATAAAAGCATCAGACAACACAACCTGTGAGAATTTCCCCACAAGCAACATTTAACTGTAAGATTTTAGCTTCAGGACAAAGGTGGTGGTGGAGATCAGGTCCTGGAGAGATGACTCAGTGGCTAAGAGAACTGGCTGCTTACCCAAAGAAGGAGGTTTGGTTCCCAGCATCAAGTGGCTTGCAACCCTCCGTAGCTCCAGTTCCAAAGTATCTGATGCCCCTTTCTGGCCTCCACAGGCATTGCATGAACATGGCACACATAAACAAATGTAGGCAAACACATACAAAGAATCTGTACAAACACAAATAAGAATCTGATAAAAAAATAAATAAAATCTTTTTAAAACCTTTCCTAAAAAAAATAGAATCATTAATTTCTTTTTTAGTTTTTTTTTTCTTTTTTAACTTTATATATATAAGTATTTTGCTTTGGTGAATGCCTGTGTACCATTGTTCATGCCCGGTGCCCATGGAGGCCAGAAGAGGGCATCATATTTCCCAGAACTAGAGTTACAAAAATGGTTGTGAGCCATCATGTGGGTGCTGGAAATCAAACCTGGGTCTTCTGGAAGAACAACCAGTGTGCTCTTAACCCCTGAGCCATCTCAGCCACAATCACTAATTAATAAGATGTGGTAATCCCAGGCATCAAGAGGCTGAGTCAGGTTCCAGAAGAGTTGAGTATGATGGTGCATGCCCTCAATTCCAGCACTTGAGAGGCAGAGGCAGGACGATCCATGTGAGTGCAAGACCAGCCTGGTCTATACAGTGAGTTTTAGAACAGCCAGGGTTACATAGTAAGACCCTATCTCAGAAAATGAAAAGAAAAGTTGAAAATCAACCAGGGCTATAGAATGAGTTCCCAGGTGGACCATATGAACGTGAGATTCTGTCTCAAAACAAACAAAAACCACTGCAGCCATCACTGCAGTGAGGTGAAGAGTGGCCACAGGCAGCCATCACTGCAGCTAAAATAAGCCTGATGGCACAAGTCCTCAGAACCCATGGTAGAAGGAGAGAACCAGCTCCTGAAAGCTGTCCTCTGGTCTTGGAACGGCTACCGTGGCATGCACTGCACTGTGCACACACAACAAATAAACACAAAAGAAAAATTAAGAACTCAGTTGAGAACCAGTGTGGCTCTAGCCTACCAGTTACTATGATGATGCTGTTCCTGTGGAGTCTCAAGGGCAGCCATCACTGCAGTGAGGTGAAGACTGGCCACAGGCAGCCATCACTGCAGTGAGGTGAAGAGTGGCAAAGGGCAGCAGTCACTGCAGTGAGGTGGAGTGGCCACAGGCAGTGGTCACTGCATGAGGTGAAGAGTGGCCAAGGGCAGCCATCACTGCAGTGAGGTGAAGAATGGCCACGGGCAGCGGTCATTGCAGTGAGGTGAAGAGTGGCCATGGGCAGCGGTCATTGCAGTGAGGTGAAGAGTGGCCATGGGCAGCCATCACTGCAGTGAGGTGAAGACTGGCCATGGGCAGCCATCACTGCAGTGAGGTGAAGAGTGGCCAAGGGCACTTACTATATGCACACAAGCAGGGAGTCACATCCAAGCTTGTTCTCATTCGTGTTCAACTGGTTATGCACACACGTCTCTTGGCCTTGGCAAGCATCCTGCAGCCAATGACAACAGGGTTGCTAATGGTTATACTGAAAAGCTCTCCCTCTCACATGAAGTTCTGGGCGGGAGGAGACAAAACCAAGTGTTGTCGTTTTCAAGACGCTATGGTCAAATACAACGCAGGCTTTCCCAGTGTCTGTGGGCCTGTTATTTTGGTGTGGCATGGCTTAATGTATCCATAGTGATTCTTTGTAATGAGAATGTGGAGGGGAAGCCTGCTAAAAGCTGGTCTACCTGACAGTTTGCCATGCAGAGAAGCCTGGCTTTGAGTGTTTGTGAGGAAGAGTAACAACCCAGTTGTATGCTTACTGGGACACTTTGGAACTCACCAACGCACATTCAGGACTCCATCCCTGAGGCTGCGGCTCATCCATCCAGTGTGGCAGTCAGGCCACTTGTGACTTGAATGAAACCATTAAGAGTCCTGAATACCCCATGAGCAGCAAGTGCTGAGTCAGATCTGATGAAATAAATTGTGTTTTCTCAGAGGCCCAAGGACACAGGTCACCTGCTGTTTCCCACCATCCAGAGCTAGAAACCTGTTTGTCCCAGGGAACAGTGTCAAAGGCAGGGAGAGCATTCCCACCTTCCTACAGAGTGAGAATAGCTTCCAGTTTCCCTGACAGGCCTGGGAAGAGGAAGAGAATGCCTCCATCAGCAGCACTCTGGCTCTCATCAGGGGATATGAGTCTGCTCCTGGTACAAGCAAGAAGTGGAACTTGAATATAATGAGCAGAACCTGCCTATACTGAGAGGCGATGTTGTGGCTTACACTCCCCCCACCAGCCACAGATCTTATGGGCACCAAGGCTAGAGGTAGAACTGTGGGAGGCCAGCCAGGCACCCACTCTGCAGTTACATACACCCTGGAAGGAATGGATCTTCACAGCCTGCACCCTGGACTCCTGCCTGCCCCCCCCCCCAGGCCAGGCTTCTCTAGGGACACAATTAGAGGCCATGGAGGGGTTACTTAACAAGATCTGGGGTCCGCCTGCCAGGTTCAGGACAACAGGCTGGAGCCACTATCCAGCCTCATTTGCCAAATGATCACACAGTCAGCAGGAAACTGTACAAGAAGGAAAAGGATATCATAGATGGAAGGCAAGGGGGCTTGTTTCCAAACTCCTACTCGGCCATCAGTACTGTGGGATCAGCAGAAAGCCCTCAACTTCTACCGCTGGGCTTTCCATCCTGACTGTACCAATCGGGAGCAGTCGGCAAAAGGTGCTTCACCAACCAGACCTGCTGCTGCCGATGTCAGATAGTAACAGAGTGGGTGAGTCAGGTGAGGTGGCACACGCCTGGAGATCCAGCTACTTCGGACTACACATTTGAGGCCAGCCTGGGAAATAGAGAAAGACCCTTTCTCAAAGCAAATGAATAACTTAAATTAAAAATGTATATCATACAGACCACAACATCTCCTGTGTTGTCACGACCATCAAAGACTGTCTATACTTGCTAGGTCGTCAAGACTCAAGCCAGAGTCACCTGGGAAGAGGGAACCTCAGTTGAGAGAATGCCTCCCTCAGACTGGCCTGTGGAAAAACATTTTCCTGATTAATGATTGATTGGGACACAGCTCACTGATTATGGTGTCACCCCTAGGCAGGTGGTCCTGGGTTGTATCAGAAAGCAAAATGAGCAAGCCACAGAGAGCAAGCCAGTAAGCAGTGTTCCTCCATGGCTTCTGTTCAGTTCCTGCCTCAGGCTCCTGCCTTGACTTCCTATAATCTGTAAACTAAAATAAATGTGTCCTCCTCCAAGTTGCCTTAGTCATGCTGTTTATCAGCAACACACACACACACACACACACACACACACACACACACACACACTAGGACAATGCCTGAGAAAGCTCTTTTGAACTTGGCAGGTACCCTAGAAATGGACAGCACACAATCGTCACGGATTCTTCATCCTTTGCAGGATTTGCACCAAGCTCCATTTTCCCATCATTCACTTTCACTTTTATTTTAGAAATTATTTTAAACTACATTTGTATGTGTATTCAAGTGTACAACCATGCCATGTCACATGTGTGGAGGGAAGTCAGAGGACAAACTTCAGGATTTGGTTCTCTTTCCATCATGTGGATCCCTAAGATTGAACTCAGGCCATCAGGCTTGGCAGCAAGTCCCTTTACCCATTGAGCCATCTCACCAGCCCCCATTTTCATTTCCAAATTGCAATGCCCTGAAATACAAATCTAAATACAACTTGTTTGAAGTTGTATGAATTACAGAAGCAAGCTCTGGTGACTTACAAAGGACGTTTTCAGGTTTCTTTTCTGTTTGCATGTATAGGTTTTTCAAACAGGGTCTTAATTTGTAGTTCAAGCTAGCCTTGAACTCATGATCCTCTGCCTCAGATCCTCCTGCCTGGGATTATAAAAGTGCTCTGAGGGCTGGAGAGGTGGCTCAGAGGTTAAGAGCACTGGCTGTTCTTCCAGAGGTCCTGAGTTCAATTCCCAGCAACCACATGGTGGCTCACAACCAACTGTAATGAGATCTGGTGCCCTCTTCTGGCCTGTAGTCATACATGCTATATACATAATAAATAAATAATAAATAAATAAATAAATAAGAGTGCTCTGCCAGGCCAGCACCACACCAGCTAGTCACTTCTTGTTTGTGTTCACAGAGCCCATTTATTTCCCTAACTCAGCCAACATAGAATGAGATAGACTGCTTTTGTTCTACATTCTGAAAGTAAAGGAGGAAATGCAAATCTGGTTCATTCGCTTTTGGTGAAGGAGAAATCACACATAAAAACAATACTGGAGTTGGCCTGAGGTCCCAGCCACCTATGAATGCCAATGAAAATTATTTCCAAATCTATGTGGAAATAGATCAGTGGTTCTCAACCTTCCTAATGCTGTGACCCTTTAATAGAATTCCTCCTGTTGTGGTGACCCCCAACTGTAGTGGGTAGCCATCTCAGCCTTGGCCTGGAAGTTCCAACCCCCACTGAGGCTTCGGTAATGGTCATGCCCACAAGGCGGTGCGGAGGAGGAAGCTGAAGACCCAGGATCGGGAGGAGGTCTCTCGCTTGGTTCTGAGACCCTGGACACTGGAGGTAGACGGAGCAGAGTTCTCCAGAGAACACCGCTGGACTGTGCCATACCTTTGCCAGACCCTGCAACCTACCCCTTCATTTGTAAGTTACCCCACAAAATAAACCTCCCTTTTAACTACGTGGAATGGCCTTAATAATTTCACCAATACCCAACCATAAATATTTTTTGTTGCTACTTCACAATTGTAATTTTGCTACTGATATGAATTGTAATGTAAATATCTGTGTTTTCCGATGGTCTTAGGTGACCTCTGTGAAAGGGTTGTTCAAAACCCACAGGCTGAGAACCTCTGCTCTAAATGCTCATCTGCATTCATTCAGCTGCTCTCCTCCCAATCCTTCACCAACCTCCCCAAATCCTCTCAGAATTTGCTGGGTCTGAGGCTCAGTAAAGGGACTCCAAGCCCTCCTCCAGAGGAACACAATGGAGAGCCAAGCCATAAGGATGCTCTAGAGTCAGGTCTGTACAGGGCTAGGAAGATGGCTCAGTCAATGCAGGGCTTGCTTTACAAGCTCAGGGACCTGAGTCCAATCCTCAAAACCCATTTTCTTTTCTTTTCTTTTTTTTTTTTTTGTTTTTGGTTTTTTTTTGTTTTTTGTTTTTTTTTTGTTTTTGTTTTTGGTTTTTGGTTTTCTGAGATGAGGTTTCTCTAAAGAACAATCCTGGCTGGCCTGGAACTCTCTCTGCTATGGAATAATCCTCATGTACACTGTAAAGATTTGTTGCCTGAATTGGTTTAATAAGATGCTGATTGGCCAGTAGCCAGGCAGGAAGTATAGGTGGAATGATCAAACTAAGGATGATGGGAAGAAAGGTGGTGTCAGGAGATGCCAGTCAGCTGCCCAGGAAACAAGACACGCTAGAGGACAAGTAAAGCCATGTGGAAATACATAGATGAATAGAAATGTGTTAATTTAAGTTGTAAGAGCTAGTTAGTACCAAGCCTGAGCTATAGGCTGAAGATTTATAATTAATATAATTAACATAAGCCTCTGTGCAGTAATTTGGGAAGCAGTTGTTGAGTATTTGAGAACAGGAGGTTGGGACAGGAAATGTCCATTTACATTGCCCTGTAGACCAGGCTGGCTTCAAACTCACAGAGATCCGCCTGCCTCTGCCTCCCAAGTGCTGGGGTTAAAGGCGTGCGCCACCGCTGCACAGCTCAAACCCATTTTTAACAAAGCCAGGTAGAGAATTGGGGAAACAGTTCAGCAGGTAAGAGCGCTTACTACTCTTCCAGAGGACCTGGGTTCACTTCCCAGCACCCATACAATGGCTCACAAGTACTCATAACTCCAGTTCCAGGGTGTCCGATGCCCTCTTCCAGACTCTGTGTACCAGGCACACCTGTGGTGCATCTACACACATGCAAACAAAGTTCTTGTACATATGAAATAAAAAAGTTAAAAAGCCAGGTGATGTGCTTGTAATACCAACACTGGGAGGGTAGATTCCAGGGGCACTGGCCAGCCAGACTAGCCTAATAGGCGAGCCCCAGGTGCCTGAGGTAGTGTCTCTAAGAATAAAAAGGTAGGAGCCGGCAGTGGCGCACACCTTTAATGCCAGCACTCGGGAGTTAGATGCAGATAGATCTCTGATTTTGAGGCCAGCCTGGTTTATGGAGTGAGTTCCAGGACAGCCAGAGCTACACAAAGAAACCCTGTCTTAAAAAAAGAATGAAAAGGTGGATGGCACTGGAGGAGTGGCACCACAACTGTCCTCTGATCGCCACACGGCAGACCTGGGGAGAACTGATCTCGACTGCTGGAAGAAGAGAGGCGATAGGTCTACCGCACATGTACTGTTTCCTATCAGTTGTCTCCCTCCTTATTCATTCATCAATACATAAGTATGTGCACCGGACACCAGCCCAGGCACTGTTCTCGGCTCCAAGCTGGTGGTGACAAAGGAGACAGGTCCCCTCATGATGGGTAGTCACACTCTAGAAGGAAGATAGCTTCCTACATGCTACATGTTCTCGACTTGACACAGAAGGAAAGGGACTAGGAGAGGCCTTGCAGGGTCCAGGGTGTGGCTGGGTGCTTCACCTGAGCCAGGGGACTCTGGGAAGAGCAGACCAGGCATGGTGAGGAGGCTGGATGGTGGTGTCCTGAGGAGAATGAGCTCAGTCTGGGAAGCCAATGTTCAACCTCGTGACAGGAGAAGTCAGAACTCAAGAAGACTTGCTGGCTCTGATGTGAGCTTGGGTTTTACAATAAACGGTGGAGGAGCCCATTGGGTCCAGTTCTCAGTGGGGGACATGTATGAGTCTGAATCATGACAGCCAGAGTTCTGTTTCCCTTTTATTATTTCTTATTACATTTTACTTATGAAGTGAGCATGCCACAGAGGACAACTTTGGAGAGTCAGCTCTCTTCTTCTACTTTGTGGGTCCTAGGACTAGAACTCATGTCCTCAGGCTTGGCAGCAAGCTCCTTTACTTACTGAGCCATCTTGCCTCCAGGGTTGTTTCTTAATGTTTTCCAACAATTTACTGAATTGCATTTCACCCATTCTGCCAAAAGTTAGGCATAAGACAGTGGCTGGGGATTTGGTACTCCCCTAGTCTGAGAAGTCAGGATGCTTCCTCCTAGCTTAGCAGGGGCATACGTCTGTGACCTCAAGTTGCTGAAATGGTTGTAGAGTTACCCAAGCTTCCCCTGGTGTTCCATTCCAATTGGATTATTATAGCTCATTTCTCTGCAGAACGACCAAACCCCTCCCCAGACTCCCAGCCACAAAGGGGAAATTAACAGTAACATAAAAAGTTAAGAAGGTGAGAGAATGTTATCACTCTTGTCAACAATAAAATCTGCTGCTGATCTTCAATGGGGAAGACAGGAGCATCTATTATTTATAGAATACAGATTGTTAAATATTAAATGCTTGAGCTTGGGACAGTGTAAGGGTAAAACCAGGGGTGAGAGCTTGTCAGAATCATAAAGACATACCTCTTTGCAAGGGTGAAGTGCACCCACATTTATTACCAGTTTTACTGCACTGTAAATTAAGGGGAGAAACCTATGATGTGTCAGTTTCAAGCTCTAAGTGATAGACATTATCATCAGGAAGGCATCTGTCTGTACTTAACTCCACTTTCCAAATAGCTGCAGTACCCTCACCTGGAACCATTAACCATTTCAGCAAAGGCAGGCGATAAAAGGGAATGTCCCCATGCTTATACAACTGAGGGAATGGCGGCCAGGAAAGAGTTTTACGGGCTGGCCATGTTTCCTGCAGTTGCTTTTACACTTGTCCAAAGGCTCATGCTGACAGAGGGAGGTAAAAATATTTTTTAAAATCAAGAGAATCACCAAAGTTGTGGGAGATAGAGCACATGTTCCCAACTGAGGTAGGACGATCATCTGGGCCTTGGGATTTAAGAACAGCTTGCATAAATAAAGACTCCAGAGTAGGAAAGAAAAGGGGCTGGAGTGATACCAAAGCCATTAAGAGCACTGGCTGCCCTTCCAGGCAACCCAGGTTCGATTCCAAGCACCCGTGTGGCAGCTCACCACCATCTGTAACTCTAGTTCCAGAGGATCAAACGACCTCCTCTGGCCTCATTGGCTACCAGACACAGAAACAGCACGCAGACAAACGTGCAGGCAAACACACCTATACAAAGAAAATAAAATGAATTGGAACACTTTTTAAAGGAAAAGGAAAAGGGAGAAAAGGAAAAGAGAGCCTTGGGAGATGACTCAGTTACTGAAGTGTTTGCCACACACACCTGAGGACCAGAGTTCAGTCCCTGAGAGCCCAGGTCAAATGCCAGGCACAGTGCAAATAAATACCTGTAATCCAGCACTGGGGAGGTAGAGGCAGGCTGATCCCTGGAGCTGCTTCTGGACACTACTCTAGCCAAGTCGGTGAGTTCGGGGAGCTGCTGGCTCAGTAACAGACCAAGGTGAGATGCCATTAACCACTGGCTTTCATATGCAATTTGTACATGCACCTATACACACACACACACACACACACACACACATACACACACAATCTCAAAAGATTTACATGTTTATGTAATCTTTGTGTTTACCCTAATCACTGTTTGTTTGAGACAGGGTCTCTATGTAGCCCTGGCTATCTAGGAACTCACTCTATAGACCAGGCTGACCTTGAACTCACAGAGATCCACCTGCCTCTGTCTCTTAAGCAGTGAGATTAAAGACATGTACCACCATACCTAGCACTTTTTAAAATTGTGTGTGTGTGTGTGTGTGTGTGTGTGTGTGTGTGTTTAGAGACAGGGTTTCTCTGTGTAGTATTAGCTGTCTCAGAACTCACTTTGTAGACCAGGCTGTCCTCGAACTCACAGAGATCTGCCTGCCTCTGCCTCCCAAGTGCTGGGACTAAAGGTGTGCACCACCACCACCACCACCACCACTGCCCAACCAGCATTTTTTAATTTTTTTTTTTCCGAGACAGGGTTTCTCTGTAGCTTTGGAGGCTGTCCTGGAACTCGCTTTGTAGACAAGGCTGGCCTTGAACTCACAGAGATCCACCTACCTCTGCCTCCCAAGTGCTGGGATTCATTTTTTAATTTTTAAAGTACATTTTTTTTAAGTTTCTCTGAGTTGTCCAGATTGATATTGGACTCAATATGGAGTATAGGCAGGCCTCAAAATTAAAGCAATCTTCCTGCCTCAGTCTCCTTAATGTTAGGTGTAATCACTACAGGAAGCTCTTCCCTAATTTCTTTCTGTCTTGATTTTTTTTTTAAGACAAGCACTCATTAGCCTAGGTTGGCCTTGAATTCACAACAGTCTTCCTCAGCCTCCACTAAATGCTGGGATTACAGTGTGAGCCAGTGCGCCCAGGTCTACCCTAATTTCTTTCTGACCTGAATTACTTGGGGTGAGGAGTTGGGAGTTGGGGATGGGTTGAGTCAGGTTCTTATATAAGCCCAGGTTGGCCTCAGACTCACCATGTAGATGGGGATGTCCTTGAACTTCTGATCCTCCTGCTTCCGCTTCCCAAGTGCTGGGATTATAGACTGAATTCTCAATGCAAAGTTAAAAACCATTAACCACCGCCATTGGGTCCATCAGAAGTAAGATGTAGTGAGACCCCGCTGCACCGGGCATCCCCTGGGACACTCCCAAATACTCAAAGGCACAACAGCTTCCTCTCTTGATTTACTGCTCACAAGAAAACGATTTTCCCTCTTACAAAGAAGATTTGCACATCCAATTTGTTTTCCTTTTTTTAAAAATGTGTTGAATTAAGCCAAAATATTTCCAATGAGGCACCTGATTGAAATACAAATTATACCCACTAGGGTAGCAGCCTCCTGTTTAATAAGTGCTCAGTGGGGATTATGCACTAAATTATCTCCCTTAAATAGTTGCTGATAGACTTATCAATATTTGGATTAATTTTAATATTAAGGAAGTAAATTTTTAACATTTCCATTTTAGGTAGAAAAGAAAAACTACAACTTAATTGTATAGCAGCCTTAACCTTGACTCTTCCTTTTTCTAATTGAACTCTATATAATGATATTAAATTCAAAAATTAATCTAGCCTGCAGAATGGATAATTAGTCAAAACCAGAGAAAAGTCACAAGAAATTAACAATGAAATCAATTCCTTGATTTTATGTCACACCTTTTTCTCTAGGGCATTTTCAGGCACACTTTCAATATGAGCTCAATGCCTTTTAAATTCTGTTGAAGTTATATTCTGGAAAGATCTGAACTACTCCTTTAAGAGCTGGGAAGAACTGAAGTAAAATAAGTCCCATAACAATGGGAAAGAACCCCAGAAAAAGAGATGATCTGAAAAGAAAGCTAGGAAAGAGAGAAATGCCATTGTCCAGAGGAGTCAAGATGACCGGCCCGGGAGAGCTAGAGAGCTTCTGGGAATGCAGGAGAGGGGCTTCCAAATGAAGCTGAGGGTGTGTGAGCAAGGCCAGTGTGGGACAGCAAGGCCGAGAGCTCTGGAAATACCTGGTGGGGGCGGGGCATTTAGTAGAATAGCCGGAGCAAGGGAGAGCTTGGAAAAGAATTAAGAAGGGTCAAGAGGGAAGGCTTACCCAACAGAAAGGAAGGTAAAGGTACTGGGAACACAGCTCAGGCACTATGCGCTTGCCTAGCATGTGCAAAGGCCCGAGTCTGATTTGTAGAACCAATAATAATGATGATGGTGATAATAGTAATAATAACAGTTAGAAATGACTGATAGAATAATTCAAAAGCATAAATATCAAGCGTTAATAGAGAGGGTACTAAGGAGATGCCTTCATCAGTAAAGTCTAGTGTGAGAACATTAATTTGGATTCCCAAACATGGTCTGTAGGCCCAGCATAGGGGCATGACGGGGAAGAGACAGGCAGACCCTGGCAGCTTGCTGGCCAGTCTAGCCAAAATGGAGACCTCTGGGTTCAGTGAAAGACCCCGTCTCAGGAAAGGAGGTCAGGATATGAACAAGTGAGGAAAACACAATTTAACTTCTGGCCTCCACACAGACAGACACACAAAAGAGAGGTGGGTGGGAGGGACAGACAGGCAGACCGAGAGCCAGAGAGACACACACATACCACACAGTAGAAGAATCAGATGTAAAGAGAGAAGTGGAAAACTGAAGGCTATGCAGAGAAAACAGAAAATTCTGAGTGGACCCATGACAAGCAAGGAGGCTGAGTCAGCATGTGAGGCCCTGGGTTTGACTGGAAAAAAAAACCTGAGATCAAATTATCAAATTATTCATCAGCCACCTCATCCTATGACCAACACACACACACACACACACACACACACACACACACACACACACACACTTTACTGAATTCAATGAGGTCTACCAAACATTTTTAAAAGAAATATAGCAACACCCCTCATGAGCCTTTCTGAACTAAAGCAAGAAGATCTGTGTCCCGACTCAATGTATGAGACCAATATTTATGGTTCCCAAACCAGACAAAAGCTCACAAAATTACACACCAATATCCTCAACAAAATCCTAACATACTGAATCAGATCCATATAAAAAGGATTATGTGACCAAGTGGGATTTATCCCAGGAATGCAATGTTGGTTTAACATATGAAAATCAATCAGTGTTAGATGCCATATTAATTGAATAAAGTATAACACTATCCAGCCATCTCAACCACTACAGAAAAGGCATTTGTAAAATCCAACACCCATCAATATGAGCCCCACCTCTCAAAGGAGCGGAAGAAAGCAACTCAGATGCTGTGTATGAAAATCCCACATGGAACCTCAAGCTCCACAATGACAAATTGGATGTCTCCCCTCTAAAACCAGGAGTAACTCAAAGACATTGCTCACCTGGATCTTATGCCTTAGGTTCCAGCCAGGACAGTCAAGAAAGCAAAAAGGCACCTAGATTTTTAAAATAGTAAAGCTACCTCTCTTCACAGATCTTTTGTGGGTGTGTGTGGTACTGGAGTTCAAACTCAGGCCCTTGTGCATGCCAGCATTGTACTTCTGAGCTACCCACCCCAGCCCTCTACTTGTGAGCGTCAGGTGAGTGCTGGGAATCTAACCCAGGTCTTCTGGAATAGCCACAATTCTTAACCCAGGATTCTTTTGTTTTGTTTTGTTTTGAAGATTTATTTATTATGTATATAATGTTCTGCCTGGGTATGTGCCTGCAGGCTAGTAGAGGGCACCAGATCTCATTATTGATGGTTGTGAGCCACCATGTGGTTGCTGGGAATTGAACCAGGTTCTTTGCAAAAACAGTGTACAATCTTAACCACTGAACCATCTCTCCAGCCCCTTCCCCCACCTGCCAGCCCTTTTAGGTTTTTATTTGTTCATTTAACTTTTTACTACGTGTGTGTATGTGTATATGTTGCACACCAGATGTTGTGCATGTGAGAGTCTGAGGACAAACTTGTAGAGCCAGCTGTTTTTCATCCACCACTATCTGGGTTCCCGGGGCAGAACTCAAGTCATCAAGCTCTTAAGTGCTAGGATTTCGGGCATGTTCTGCCATGTCCAGCTACGCAAAGGTCCTAAGGAACCTAATGTGCATGCTCACACAACCATTAGGAATAATAAACACCCCAAGAAAGCTTCTGGATGGAAAAATCAGTACATGAAAAATCACTGTGAGCTGGCCATGATGGAACGGAGATGTGCCAGAGCATCCCTAGGACTCAGGAGGCAGAAGTTATCTGGCCATCGTGATCCAAGCAAGTATGAGCTACTGATCAAGAATCTCTCTCAAAAAGCAAACTGTCCCCTAAACAAATGCAGTTGTATGTCTATGAACAATTGGAACATGAAATAAAGAAAAATCTGTTTACAACTGCATCAAAAGCTAAAAACAACACAATGTTCCTGGGGGAGATGGATCCATAGCTAAGAACAATTACTGCTCTCCCACGGGACTGGAATTGGTTCCCAGCACTCACGTCAGTTGAGTCTCACAACTACCTGTAAGTTGGTGTAGCGAGAATTCTAGTTGGTCTTAATAAAAAGCCTGGAGTCAAATATCAGTGTAAAAGCTGAAAGATCAGAGCAGCAGAGCAGCAGCCACTAGAGACTTCTTACCTCTACAAATCCTGACTGAAAGGGGCTGAGTTCCTGTCTCCACTCCACCTTATCACTTCCTGTTTCCTCCTCCCAAATACTAGGGTCAAAGGCATGAGACACCAAGTGCTGGGATTAAAGGTGTGTGCCACCACTGCCTGGCTTCTAGTGGCTTGCTCCACACTCTGATCTTTACGCAAGCTTTATTTGTGAGACCACAAACAAAATATCACCATAAGTCAAACGTCCTTTTCTGGCCTCTGGGGGCACCTAGACATACCTGGCATACGCATATACAAACAAAAATAAAATCTCAAAGCCTGCGTGGTAGCACCCACTTTTAATCCCAGCAATGGAAAGGCAGAGTCAGGCAGTTCTCTGTTAACTCAAAGGCAGCCTGGTCTACACTGTGAGTTCTAAGCAAGCCAAGGCTACATAGTGACATGCTGTCTCAAAATTAAGTAACTAAATTTTAAAATGTCTTCAACTGAAAGAAGTCAGAGATCTGAATAGTAGAATCCACGTTCATAGGTTGAAGAACTTAGCACACGGGCTAAAATTCCTTCCCCCAGGGACATATAAACTGCTTCAATCCTTCCCTCTACACTGAGGTGCAGCTCCTTCAGAGTGCACTCTGGGGAACCAACAAGCGCTTTAGGCTTCCTTACTGAGCACTGGGCGAGGAATTACGGGCAGGAGCATTGATGATCTTAAAGCAGCCGCACTGAGGTCTTCCCCCAGCTTGGTGCTGGCTTCCCTCTGCCTGTGGAGATGGGGCCTCTCCTCTCATCCATCTCCATCTTTATCCTCTCCCAGGACCCTGAGGCCATGCACAATTAGGGCAGAATTGCATACAACTGGTTGGGAGCTGTGGCCGGATGCTCAGATGAGGGTCCCAGGATGCCCCATCACCCCATCCTTTCAAAAGGGATGGTTAACAGTCAACAAGCCCAGCCAGCACTGGTGATCTTGGGCAAGCAGGCCCAGCTGCACTCGTGAGACAGCAGTCTGGCTCAGAGGATAGTCCTCTACAACAGATGGCAACTCCCCACAATGGCCCACACATTCAACAAAAACCCTGTCAGAGACCTAAACATAAGCGCTTCGAAGAAAACATCAGTTTCTGTTTTCTGTCTGACTTCGGATGGGCAACAACTTATCAGTCGGGATAAGCATTAGTCACAAACAAAAAATAGATAAACCCAGCTTCACAGAATTTAAAACTTTGGTGACCCAAAGAACCCCAGGACTGTGATAGCAGGATGCTGTCTTAGTCAGGGTTACAGTGATGGAACATTGAGACCAAAAAGCAAGGTGGGGAGGAAGGGGTGTATTTGGTTTACACTTCCACAGAACTGTTCCTCATCAAACAAAGTCAGGACAAGAACTCAAGCAGGGCTGGAAGATGGAGGCAGGGCTGATGCA